>NC_068361.1:18609538-18750551 GCF_020536995.1 Dreissena polymorpha | reverse complement strand
TTATGTGTATTGTGACTTAGGGCCTCTATAAAACAAGCAAAATTCGTTGAATTGATATTCCCCGCCAATATGCTTCTAGACAAAAAATGTTATATTTAACAATCAAAAACCATTTTTTCAAGATACAAAGGGCCATAACTCTGTTATTAACAGATGGTGTAGAATGCCATTTGGCGAGCATCATCCCCTTATCCATATATATTTTTATATACTCATACCAAGTTTCAATGAAATCCGCCAAAGAACTTCCAAGATATGGCTCCGGACGGACGGAAAGACGGACGGACGGATAACGCCAAAACAAAATCCCTCCGCCGATGGCGGGGGATAATAAAGCGGAGGAGGCCCAACTGGTTAGTTATGTGGATTACATTAGCAAGATAGGGTACGGCTATTCTATGCGAGAGTTTCTGAGACTGGTCACTGACTTTGCCATAAGGGATAAGCCTTGAGAAGTTACAAAACAACTGATCTTGAATTTTCGCCTTCATGGAACAATGCGTTTAAATTATGCAACCCATGTATCATTCTGACCCAAACACTGTCCATGGCCAGGACGAAATTCACTTCAGCTGAATGAAATAATCTTATTTTTCTGAGCTGAATAAAGTCCTTGAAGCAAATAACAGCAGTGATAGTCCTCAATATATGTGGAACATTGAAGAACCGTCTTGATTATGAAACACAAACCCTGGAAAGGACAAAACGTTAACTCAGTACGTCAACCAGAGCTAAAAATGTCACCATAATAGCTGGTGGCAGTGCTGCAGGAGTAAGCTTACCGCCATTCTACATATTCCCAGGTCAACGTCGGAGAGATGACCTCTTGGATGGCTACAGCCCGGGGTCCGCTGGGGACGGTAACGGAATCTGGCTGGTCTAACTCTGATGTGTGCCTGCACTACCGGAAAAATCATTTTAAGCAGCATGTGCCATGCAATGGTCCGGAACCTGTGATGATTCTCTTTTATGGGCATAAGTCCCACATGAAACTTACACTGGCTGAATGGGGTAAACCAAAATAACATTGTGTTTGTTGTTCTCCCACACACACAGTCTAATGTCACCTTGCTTGTTATGATCCCTCATGTATACATCAGTTTTCTGATACGCTTCCGGGACTTTATAAACTTCTTCCAGAGAGAATCTTTCCGGATACCACAATTTATCGAGTTTACTTTTTAAAATATGTTAATGGAGTCATCAGAACAATATCTTCTGGCAATATGTTCCAGTCATTTATACACCGGTTTGAGCACGAGTTTAACGGAGCGATTTATTCACTGACCTTTAACAATCTGATATATATATGAACTCTGGTGATGTTATCGTTTGAAGATAAGAGTTTTTCAATGTCCACCTATTCGTATCCATGTACGATTTTTTCAAGTGCTGAATAATGTCAAAACGTTTTCGTCTGTAATATAGGGTTGGTAGGTTTAACAGTTTTAACCCTTTCTTCATATGACAGAAGTCGTAAGCCTGG
The DNA here is from genome assembly GCF_020536995.1 of Dreissena polymorpha. Lineage (NCBI taxonomy): Eukaryota > Metazoa > Mollusca > Bivalvia > Myida > Dreissenidae > Dreissena > Dreissena polymorpha. Next base: position 18,749,065 of record NC_068361.1, on the reverse strand, counting down.
AACTATTTTCGTGCTACGTCTTTGAACATTTTCTAAGACTTCGCTCATTTTCTTTGATGTTGGGTTCCATACTGGTGAACCGTAGTCCAATATTGAGCGAATTTATGAATTGTTTTAATAAGAATTAAATACTGCTCCAGCAGCTGGAGTTTCACTTCTTTATATTGTATATACACCGAAATAAATCTTTGTCCAATAATGTAAATGTTTGTTTAATCATTGCAAGCAAGCGATTTACATTGTTGGATTTGGTTGTGATGTGTGTATCGAATTTCAGGTTTTGTTGAAACAGTATCCCTAAATCGCATTTTTCACTTTCAAAAGCTAGTTCAAATGCAGTGTTATTGTTGTCGTTCATTTTGTAGTTAAAGTGATGATTCACGTTTCCCTACTGGATGCATTTATACTTTGTTATATTAAATTTCATTAACCAGTCATTACTTCATTCACATAGATTGTAGAGATCTTCTTGTAAAGAAATTTGGTCTTTTACTGAATCAACTGCAGCATAAATCTTCGTGGCGTCGGCAAACATTTTAATAGGTTGATAACTTGGTCGGGTAAATCATTCATATATATTACACACAAAACTGGTCCAAGCACTGTCGCCTGGGAATGTCGGAAGTAACGTTTTGTCAGTCAGATGCTTCGCCATTGAGAACTACACGCTGTTCCCGTCCGATAAGAAATTCTCAATCAATTTTAACACTTCTCCCCGTATGCCGTAAGATTCGAGCTTCTTGATCAAACGCCTATGCGGAACACTATTGAATGCTTTTTGAGTATCCAAATAGATTATGTCAATTTGTTTGCCACTATCAAGAAATCTATATAAATCCTCTACGTCCAATAATTGTAGTACGCAACTGCGTTTACTTCGGATTCCGTACTGTAGTGGACTAAAAAGGTCATTTTCCTCCATATGTTTCATTACTACGTCCTGAATTGATTTTTCACACAATATACAGGGTATATACGTTAACGAAATTGGTCTGTAGTTAGTTCATTTTCTTTGTGTTGTCTCCTTTGTTCTTATATAGTGTAGTTATATGAGCAAGTTTCCAGTCTTCGGGTATATCACCAGATTCAAAAGAGTTGTTAAACATAGAGCACAAAGGATTGTTGAGTTCATTTGCACCTTCTTTTTTATATATAAAGAAAATCTGTCAACAGCTGAACATGGAAACTTTTTGGAATGTAAAAACAATGCATCAACAAAGTCTGAGAAAAAAGGAAACATCCTCCGTCAATCCACGTTAACATCATGGCCCCAACAAAACAAAAGTTCATGACTTCAGATGATACTCCCGGAAGACCTACAAAGGGAACTCAAATTCCACGCCGAGTTTTGTCACCCTTACCATGTACGTCTGGTACAAATCACAAGGATTACATGGAGGAAACGGAAAGTGAGAGTGCTTGTGAAGGTTTGTCAGAAGTAGACCTTTTTGCGTGTGCAGATGTCGAGCGCCAGAAAGGTCAACCTATCAGCTTGAATTTATCCAATGGGGATTGTGCAGCAAGTGTGAACATCGCACTCGTTTCAAATATTGCACATCAGTAAAGTTTGTGCGAAGAGGGGGCATTTTTCTTTGCCCCCACTGTGAGACATAAACCAATATAACATTGTTAAAACTTGGAAACTAGAAATTTAAAAATTGTTGTTAAATTGTTGTTGAAATGTGTATTCATGATTAAAGTAGTTGTTACGTTTATATAATACACATATATTTTCATGAATTTACATTAAAATATGCAAATTCATGAAATAAAAGGTCAAAGTGTATGTATTTTGTTCAACAAACTATCACTCTTATCTAATCTAAAAGGGAGCTAACCGTGAATACACCGATACGCCATTGTGTCACACCGGTCTTTACTGACCTGTGTGAATGCGCGCTAAGCATTGTGGGAAACGGACTTTTTTCCATCATGGCGTTGGTAAACATAATAAACACGGAAGTAAAAAATGGTAATTAATTATTATCAAAAACAGGCCCAATCAAACCGGGCCAGCTGTAATATATAGTTGGATGCAGTTTGTGCTTCAAAAGGAGCCACTTTTCATGTCAGTCTATTGTTTGTAAGAATCACTAAACACGTAACTTAGACTAACTAAACATGTTGCAAGACTGTATCTTCGAAATAGTTAATAAATCTAAATCATAAATAAATATTTATAATTAAATACCTGCTGTAATTTGAGAACGTAAACGATTTAAAATAAACGATGTGAACATTACAAGGAATCTTACATGTAGGCCTAATGTGTGAGAGGATTAGTCAGGGATAAAATAAAATGCAGTTCGAAGGATCTAACATTTTGAGGAAGATGTCATGGTATCTTGGACATTTGGCACTTTCATATATTTATTTAGTAGATACTGAAAATGCTGAATGTGCCAATTGCAACATCAAAGACAAGCAGGTGAGATTTTTACAGCTTTATTTTTCTTGACATAATATTGTATGTTTTCCATTTAATTTATATGCCAGTGTTTTTTTTCACCATTTTGGGAATGGTTTCCGGTCATTTCCCCCTCCAAGACGTTTCCCCCATAAGACGTTTCATCCCCAGACGTCCCCCCCCCATTTTAGTTTTAGTGCAGATGTTTCCCCCCCCCTCCCCCAATAAATTTATAATTGTTCGGCTGAAGTTTATTCTTTGTTTATTATCAAAATTATTATTTTGTTTATGAAGTCTTTAATTAAGTTTTAATATCTATGAAGCAGCTTGTATGTTTTTTTGGTTTTAGAATTGTTTTTTGGAGGGTTTAACTGTGTAATGATTGCATGTAAATCATAAGTAAGTGCATGTTGGTGTACTAGTGGAATACATGGAATGTCCTCAAAATCTTACTGAGTATCATATACATGTTGCTCAACACAAATGCAACCAAGAATAATGTGTAATCAAGACCCGTTTTGAATACACAATTGACACCTTATTTCAGTTTGAGTGAACCTGGGCAGGGTTGTGTTAATGTAGTGTTTGTTGTTTTTTATCCAATTAAAAATGGTCAATTGGTGAATTGAAAAATGGTAAAATAAAATTTAAATTAATTTGAAACTGTTTTCCTTGTAACAGTTAAATATGATAAATAAATATTTACTTTGTAACTGTCAACATTTTTTTCATGCATTCATATGCTTATTATCAAATTATTGGACGTCGCTGATATTTTATTTTTTACTAATAACTCATTTAGACTAATTAAAACAGAATTGAACTTTCCTTGCACATTATTTCATTATTAATAATATAATTTATTAGCAAATGTAATAAAAACTTATTGATATAAGAAACACAAAACACAATTACCCGTTTTTATTAAATGAATTTGTGGAATTTAAGGAAAATTAATAACTTTATGAATTAAAAAAGGTAACTTCAAAGCAATTTATTAATAATAATTAAAACAGTGATAAACTATATAAAAATGTTTTGTATGATAATGTACTAATCTCATCTTATGAATGACTATCCCCCTTCAAAGATGTCACCTAATCTCATCAATGCTGATTAATGGGCCTGTATATTGCACCATAAGTACCCCTTCATACAATAGCTGTTATCTTGTTATATACACTTGCTAATCCAATTAACGCTTGTATATTGCACCATAAGTGCCTGATATATTGTTCAATGGTAGGTGTGTGTTGTTACTTAATATTAGTGAAAACATAACTTTCCTATTATTTGCCTGGTTTTGAAAATATTTTCATCGTTGAGTTTCCTTTAATTTTTAAAGAATATTTTTGAGAGGTAACACCTGAGTACTACAAATCAATGTAAAATGTTCATACTAGCTGTATTGGGACATTATAATTTAAATGTTACATAACAATTTTATTTACTTGTCTCAAAATAAATATCCCAATATGATATTTATTTAGTCAAAATAATTTGTGTTTCAGTTAAAACTTGGATATAGTTATTATTCTTCATTAAAAATCACAACTATACCACTTTAAATGACCATCAAAGAACATCAAAGCTGTGTTTTTACTCAATTTTTCAAGGATCTCAATAAATGAAAAAAAAAGCAGGTACTTATAAAAACAATTCTAATTAGATCTATTTAATTGGTAAAATTTGTTTGAGGCTTCCCTAAAAACAACAAAAATAAATCATTTCACTGATCTATTGATATATCTATTTGATAGGCAGAATGACAAACAGAACTAGGGTCATAAATCTGGCCCCTAAGCCTTAATTGGTAATAATATGCATGCAGTGTTATGTCTCTGAAAGTGACAATGAAGCAAATCTGCCCTTAGGCTATTTCATTTCACTCACACAAAAGGAGATAACTTGCTATTAATTGAATAGTTACTTCTAACTTGTCTCCTTTCTGTATTAAGAGGGTTTTCATATTTTAAAGTTCAATTGGTCTTCAAATGAATAAGCAATCAAAGGTCTTGATTTTGCCAACAAATAATGTTTACCAATTGTGGGTCTACCCTCCTTCTTTTTAATAATTATTTCTAATTATGTTGTTTTTTAAATTTTTATATCAATGGAAATTAAAATATTTTTTCACTATTTTGTTTAAAAAGTACTTAAAGAAATCCAGGCAAGAATACATGACAAGTAAGGGTTGTGTCAAGAAGGTGCCATTTAAGGCCCTATTATCAGTTTTGGATGCCCTTACCTGTATAGGTGAGAAGACTGTGAGAAGACTGGGGACAGTGGGGCATGAGGAACAACAAATACACAGTAATTGACAGGTTCGTGTTGAATCAAGCACAGAATTTTCTGAGCATTTATGATTCATTAGAATTGAAAAAAAAATCAATCAACCAGAAAAATCAAGTTGACCAACATTGACTTATTTGCATGAACAGGTATAAAAAAGTGGGTATTAATAGCTTAAGACATTATTGGCAACATGTCTGTTTAATTTATATTATCAATATTGTTAATTAAGCATGGAATATTAATCAAAATTGGGGGTAAAGTTCAATCGACCAGTATTGACCAGTAATGACAAATTTGGGAGTATTGACCGGGGCGGTTTTAACCGGTAATAACCGCCGGTTAAAACCGGGGGCGGTCGATTGGTGCCAACCATGGGTGTACTAAAGGAATACTAGAGGAATACATGGGATATTCTCAAAATCTTACCATGTTGTTTTTAATATAATTAAATAGGATCAATTGATGAATTAATTCAGTTTGTGTAAACTTGGGCTGGGTTGTGGAACTATAGTTATTTGTTGTTATACAATTAAATAGGGTTCTATGTAACTGTCAAAAAAACATATGCATTCACACGCATATAATCCAATTATTGGATGTCACTGATATTTTCAATTTTACTGGTAGCAAATTAAGACTAATTAAAACAGAATTGGACTTTCCTTGCAAAGTATTTCATTATTAATAATATAATACTATAATTAGCTAATGTAATAAAAACATATTGAAATTTTAATAATTTAACTCAATGATATTAATAATATTTAAATTTTCCCCAAAAAACTAGGGCAGGAAGATAGGAAGGATTTTTTTTTTGGAAAATCAACAGTGTTGTCAGTGTAAAATATTTGTAAAGCTTCTTCTGAGTTTGAACTTCAGTTTTACATTTTATGACCTGCAACATATTATATGCTACTTTATTTCACTATGGTAAGTCATTAATGTGTTATTTATTTTTCAACTACATAATGTGCTAATCTCATATAATGAATTACTATCCCATTTAAAAATGACACCTAATCTAAATTCATTAATACAATAGTTATAATTGTTTTATTGTAACATACTATTCCACTAAAAATGACCATCATAGAACATCAATGCTGTGCTTTTACTAAATTTTTCAATGATTTCAATTATTTAAAGAAAGAAATCTATCAGGCACTTATAAAAACATATATATTAAGGGTGTCAAAATTTAACAAACTGAACAAGTCAATTTGAACTTCTCTTGCAATGCAAATGGAGCCACTTGAAATATCAAATTGTTCCCATACAAGTCGGCAAAATAGCTGTGACATTGTGTCTTTTCAAAACATGCATCAGACACACCTTCTGAAACTTTTTAAGCGGTTTTGAAAACGCTATTTCATTGCAAACTTTCGTCAATAAAGGAAACATGTTGTTATACAACCGAAAGTGAAAGTTCTGTTTAAAAAAAACATGAATAAAGAGCGAAATTGTTGAAAACTAACGAAAATTATAATTGATACTTACATAAGACCGTAATATTGAACAAAATAATACTCTACTTTTAAATTATAACATGAATGTTTACTTATAAAGCAAATTCTTCATTCATCGGCGGACTTCTTTGTGTCGTAGTCATAAATGCCTCCAAATGGAGGTGCGTGATGCGTCTAAGTATAGAGGTGACAATAACGTAGTGACGTCACCATCTATGTTTAGAATGCCGATACGCAGTACTCTTCATAACAAACAAAATGGCCTCCGACCGTACTAGGACGCAGCCAATAACGAAGATACACATTCAAATCATATCATAGTGAAACTTAATTTCAACACAAAAAGGGTAATTAACAACAAACGAATGAGTTTTATTTCATTTATTACATTATTTTTTTATTTGAAGACAAAACCTGAATACACCGATATGCCGTACGACCAGTATATAAGCAAAAGAATCGTAGTTTAATATTTTCCAATGATTTCATTCAAATTAATCCAGGATTCGATTAATTATCTTCACGTGAGCAGCATCACTGTTAAAAGGTCACAAAATGACAATCTATAATTATTTACTTTATTTTAAATTCATTCAACAGTAAATCTTAATGTGACATTACATACATTAGTACCGGTACCCATTCTTGATTACTCAGTAATATGTTTGGCAACCAATAGCTTTGATGACGTATTCATGCAGTGATGTCATCGGGTTCCAACAATGTCATCTAAATGCCAAGTTCCGTATGCTACAAATTGTTGAAGGTTGTGTCTTTACACTTACAATTATTCACGGACCTGTATAAAATTTTGAGGGGGTAATTTTGGTGACACAATAAAATTTACTTATGTTTACGGTGATTCTGTGTAACGGATGTGTAACAAGTACGGTACGAGTTTGTGTTCAAATACATTCATGTGGCTTATTTAATGATTGATCAGTAGCTGTATTACGCACGCAACAAATGATTCCAGATACGTACATATTTTCCGAGCACTGGTAAATCAAACCCGCAAGAAGGCAAGACGTGTCAGAGGGGCATGGTTGCATGGTTAATGCTTTTTCGTATGAAATATTCTCACACAACAATGTACACAAATTTAAAATTGAGCAAATTTAAAACAAAATTAGCACTATACAAGTGTTGCATACTGTTACGTTATAACCTGATCGAATAAAAATTTGAGAAAATCATTATTAACAAAAATATCAATTTCATGGTTTAGCCTTATGTTTATAAAAACAACGGATTAATGGCGTGGTCGTATGGTTAATTAATTGTGTTATATATCCAGACATATATTCATATTTATATTGACAATAAAAGCCCCAGGCATATATGTAATTTAAAAATATACATGCATAGTGTAATAGCTGTACGTTTCATGACTAAGTTACGCATCTTTCCTTATAGTACATACTAGCGTTTGTTGTTTAATGGGTATTTTTGTGTAAAAGTAAGCCAGTACACACTACACAAGCTGGGATGTTGTTTCACAATTTCTAATTGTCACGGGTGAAGCCCGTTAACGGTTTTGCAAGTATCTTGATGATTATACATTGTAATATTACTGGACCTTGGAAAGTGTTTGTATTAACATTTAAAGCGGGACTGCACAATTTTGTCAAATATTTATGAATTAATATAAAATGTGTAAAAATCTTATTATACATATATTTCAATATAAATTAAAGTTAAGGTCATGTGTCTAAAAAATGCGAAATAAACCAGATATTTAATTATGAAATCGAAAATGTCTGTACAGTCAATTCGCCAGCATGTATATCATTCATGTACGACGTGAATCTAAATTTAGTTTTACGGATCATTTTAATTTCCTGCAACGAAATCTATTCATACGACACACGAACACTTACTCCGATCCTAATAAAATGACATATGCTTCGGTTATTGTAGGAAAATATGTACGAAATATCTTCGTCACAATCGGCTCGGTGCGCTTAAATGTCTTTGCTGCATTTTATGAAATTCGTCTTCAATGTATAATTTTTCTTGCCAATTTTGTGTTATTATAACATATTTTTATCAATATATTACAATTTAACACATATAAACATCATGCAGTCCCACTTTAAGGAGCAAAATAAACATCAATGAAACTTTGTCGATGTGTGAGCAGTGTTCGACACTTACTATTCTGAGTAAGGATTTTTTTGGACTCCTTTTTTCTGAAATTTTGGAGTCCTATCATACTTCAGGAAGTCCAAACATTATGACACTTTTTATACCGATTTTTTTATTAACGACACATCTTAACCATAAATTATTCAATCCTCTTTGTCGTTTGGTTTCAGATCGAAAAGTTCAACGTGACTGCTGTTAAATCTTTGTTGTCATTTGTTATCTCAGATTGCAAAATCATTTTACACATTCCAGTAATATTTAAGCTTATTATTGTAATTAAAAAAAATATGATTTTCTATAATGCATTTATATATGCTTGCTTGTTGAGCCTCGGAAATTGTTGTAACAGTCCATTGCTTTATTCCTATAATAGTTAACATAATATGTAACAAAGCCAACTAACCGTCACAAAGCACTTGAATTTATTGATTGATAGTGACATAGGGTTCTTTACGCACAACTGATTCACAGTCGTTCCCATCTTTAGTGCATTGGGACCGTTTTACAAAAGGGAAGATTTTAACAAAGTTGTTACAGGACCAGTATATGATGTAAAACAAAAAATAAATCCCTGTCCTAACTTTTTTTAGAAGAAAACTTTTTTAATATGCAAGTCTTAAAATATGTCTTCATCATTTGGCGTGGCCAGTTTTTACCCGAGGGACGATATTTAAAAAAAACTTGGTAGAGGACCACAATAAAATGATACCTGCTAAAAACCAAACTTCTTGGCCTTGCGGTTTCAGAGAAGACATAATTTTTTCTCCAAACATATAAAGCATGTAACCCTCAGAGACGGGCAAATTTTCACCCCAGGGTATTATTAAAAAAAAACATTAAAACACTTCGGACAAACCGAACGATTAACAAGAGTGACACCTAAATAATCCCTCCCTAAACTACTTTCACCTTAAGTCGTATTTTGGAACGGATGGATAGAATCAATTTCGTATTCAGTTGGAATAGCATGAGCACTATTGTTCTGATTGTTTATACCATTTAAAAAGCGTTCGTAGCAAATTTCATGAGGATTTGTTAAACTTCGGGAATGCTAAGAAATTTGTCATTTAATTTGACATGGTAACCAAGTTTTTAAATGCAGTTTTGTAATTTACCCAATTGTAATTTCGACAAATCTTCCGACAAAGTTTCTCATATATTGGAAATAAATATAACCTCTAGTGTTCACAATGTATATATTGATATAGGACCATGTAGGAACGATTATTAAAAATGTGCAAAATGTAATAACAAAAGCTCACTGTAAGTAAGTTGTGCTCATTAGATCTAGATCTAGACTCTTGCTAGGTGCATCTGTGTAAGATATGACAGAGCACTGTGAACAGGGTTTTTATTTAAAAATATTGTTAACAGACTGGGGTTCTTTGCGTTTCAAGTCGTTTCACTAAAACTGGTAAATGAAATTTTATTTTTTTGCTTACATAAACTATACAATTGACAATAAAAATTGTTTCATTATTATAATACAATTATATGTATAAACAATGCATCTTCTGAAGACAAACGTGTAGACCAGACAGGAGTTTTCGTGGGATAAAGAAAAATACTGTTCAAGTGCATAGTCACAATGATGTTATTGTTCTGGTTTTGTATGATACTGATCACTATCAATAGACCAGCTGTCTATAATCTTCTTTGTTAAGAGGAACTCTTACAGTTCTCAAACAGTGGTTAAAGTGTGCGGTTATGACTTGGTATTAAAAACTTTCTTATGCAGTATGTGAGGGTGAGTATTAAATTATTTCAATTTTAACGTGACAATAAAAATGCAACTTAAGGTTTTTATAGACAGTGTTCGACAATGACTATTTCTGAGTAAGATATTTTTTAAACAGACCTTTTGATTTTGCGAAACGAAGGGATTTTTTTTATAATTCAAAGATGATTTTGAAGGGGTCCGACGGACATCTTTGAAACAAAAACAAGGAGTCCGAGCCTCATTTCCAGGAGTCTCGGACCACCGGACTCCCGTTAGTGTCGAACACTGTTCTACGTGCATAGATAAATACGCAAATATGCCCAATAAAATACGTTCGAACCCTAGATTATAAAGTGTCCATAGGTATTGAAAAATGTGTTGATTAGTCATATTAGAAGCGTTAAATTATTCTGTGCATGTGTGTTTAAATGTAAATGAACGACAGTTTTTCATTCTAGTTCACATCTGTTGAACAGCTTGTTATACTATTATTGAATACACTGGTGTATTTTTCTTCACTACCGTTTGATATTGTTACAAATCTCTGAGTTTGTCACTGCAGCATTTGTCGCTGCGTTTAGAGAGGAATATCGTCGGATATTAAGGTTCGTTAGGTCTTTTTTCCACAATTCTAAATCTTCACATATTGTACGATAAATAGTGTACGTTAAATCTACTTGGTCAAAATTGTGAAAGAAATTTAAAAGAAGCTGAAAATATTACATTCATTTTTTATTATACTATACAAAAAATTGATATTCCCAATTAATGTTCGCAGTTCGTTTAATATGAAACTTTTACTAAACACATTTTCATTCCTCATCAATCTTTTCATTTTTTTCTGTCAGAGAATACTTTGCCTTCATAAGGAATTTTAAAGTTAACACATGTATAAATAAACTGGTACTTCTCCCTATACTTGATTAAAGAACTTTTATTTTTTAGTATGTTTTTATAAATCATTTAACCATAAATAAAGCATCTACAAAGACGTTATGCAAAATATCATAATTAGTGTGATTATACAATATCAATATACAATATATTTGACTTCAAACATTATGCTCGAGAGACGGTTTGAAACCTATGTACATAGCTTCAAATGTTCGTTCGTACAAACATTCAAACAGAAGATGTTTAGTTTCGAAATATATCGATTTTAAATTCTACATAAGAAATTAGCTCAGGTCGTGTATTTGCTTAATCTGCTCACGATTTAAAAAACAAAAATCCAAATGACATCAATTAATATTTGTGGGTCACGCAATCGCTGGTTGTAGCACTATAGCAGTTATAATTGGAACCATTTTACTGTTGTCCGTCGAAATTAATAAACACACACACACATACACACACATACATATTAAATACCAACATATAATCACTGATATTTGAGAAATGTATACATAAGTCGTAATGTTTTATCATGTGGTAAATGCCAACGCTTTGTGCCAGAATTCAACCCCAAGGACGAAAGCAATAATCAATATGTGATGTTTGCTTTACAGAATGGGAATCCTAAGAGTTGTGCGTCCGTATTTGAAATCGCTGTCGACTGGGGGTGCGTTGTTACTGGTGGTCTTCTACGTCATTTTCGGTAGACAGATGTCGTTCTATTTTACCCCGGGTCATTATAACAAATTATATGTATCACTGTAATGTATACCTAATTGCAAACAGTTTGTATTTATGTATAGAATAAAGGTCCCGGCTTACTGTGATTTGGTTTTAAAATTAAGTTGATTCCGTGCGAGAACCGTTAATGTTTTGGAACTTATTTTTGCATTGCGTTAGAATATTTAAAACTGAGGGTTCACTTCATGGAACGCTATCTCTTAGCTATGCTGACCCTTAAGTAAATGTTCTCTTATCGGTGCAACTATTTTCAGTTCAGATTGTGGTCGGGTTTTTCCTCGTCATTTAAAAAAAGAACGTGCATGTTTTACTTTCAACATTCAGTTTTGCTACTGGAGCGAAATAAGAGTGTTGTTTTCTTCAGCTGTTGCGAGAGACTTGCACCAGCATAATGACAGTCTACCGGGAAATGACACTTGGACTATGTCGACGCCCGTTTCTCTGTCTTTGCTACTTCCGACGCTCGGCGCTTCGCTACCTCCATGGCCTTTTCAGCCAGCGCCGCAACCAGCCATATTTCAGAACACGAGGCCACCGACTCCAACCCCAACCGCATCTGGCGGCGCGCCGGATGATTTTTCCCACACAAACTCAGAAGACAGTGTTCTTATTAGCAAGGACTCTTCTGTGGTAAGTCAATTAAATGAACTGGAACAGAGGTCAAGGCATTTAAACACAACGTGCTTCAAGGACGTTTTACTCAACGCAACTTATAAGGGAACGGAACGCGGACGTTTTTTTCATTCTATGGTTTACAATATCGGATATTGCAAAGTGCCAAAAGTTGGGTCTACTTTTTGGACATTGTTATTGACAACTCTTGACAATGGAGTCGATTTTGGCAAGAAACTTTTAGAAAAGAAACGCAGTTTTCTACACGCTGGTCGTTACTCTTTTTCTTCCTCATTCACGTACCTTAAGAGTGCCAAAGTTCCAATAATTCTCCCAACACGGGACCCATATTCTCGGCTTTACTCGGCTTTCATCGACAAATCATACTTGCCCATTATAATAAACACAAACTACGATGTTCTAAGCATTCGAAACAAATCACTGTGGGCAACTGATGTTTCTTTTCAAGAATTTCTGCAATGGATTTTGAACGAAGCGAAAGCAGGCAAATCTTTAGATAGACACTGGGCACCGATTTATTCTATTTGCGGATCTTGCGAGGTTAACGCTCAGTACATTGCAAAACAAGAAACATTTGCAAACGATATCGGCGTCTTATTAAAGAAGCTGAACGTATCGTCAGAAAAATACAACTTCATCATGCATACGCTGGAAGGCAAGCGGATCCAGTCATCCTTGCCGGGAATTGTAGCTACAATTCTAGAGCGGAGTTCTGGGGCCGAGATTAGCCGGTGTATGCCATGGCTGGAGGTCACTCGAAGGATATGGCGCTCTTTTCAGATTCAGGTTAAATAATACTAAATAATCGTTTAGAAAATCATCATGTTTTACTCGAAGGCATACTGTACAATTCAGACAGTTGTTCTGGTTTTATATTATGAAGGTATTGATAAGGTTAGCATAGCTGTTCATTAGGTAATCACCTAAAAATGATAGAATTACGGGCTTTATCAAAATATTGCTCGGAAACAGGTTACAGTCCAATAGAAAACAGCCGAAAAATGTTGGTAAAACAGTCGATTTTGATGTATGTCAATTCCTTTTTTGCTTTGTAAATAACATCTTTTTTTCGAATCAGCTCAGATTGCTCGTCAAGAAAACTTGTTGGTATAAGATTGCCCATGTGAAAATTAGTGCATTTATTTTCTCTTCAAGTTGTCGCTTTTACATTGAATTATACAGTGAAAATATGTAGTATATTGTGACCTACAGGGCTTTATTCGCGAAGACCGAGGATATCCGCAAGGTACGTTCGAGTCCATTCGGAACAGCTCAGATCCGTCACTAGTGTCCGATATAATTTTAGCGGAAATATTCAAGTATACTTTGTCGTCGGAAGAACGTAAAATTCAACGAGAAAATGCGTTTCGAAAAGCGTATGATGGTGTCAGCAAAGATGTTGTTGATGTGATCAAAGACTTGTACAGTGTGGACTTTTCAATATACGGTTATTCTAATATTCCACCAAATGAGAGATAAAATGAAAGTTTCTTTGCGATAAAAAAAGGTTATTTGATCGTTTCTTAACTGTTTGAGTCAACATATGTCAACAAACAGGCTTAACGTTCATGTTTGTTCTCTTTATATTCATATAATTTAACCTCTTGGCTGAATCGTTAAATCGTGTATATATGTAGATTTCAACATAGTACCAGAATCTTTGCTATTGTTTTCATGTTCATAAATATTAGTTCAGCTGGAAACGCATTTTGTTTGAAGAGATAAATTATAAAGCAACGCAAAACCAAATTTAGTAATTGTTACATAATATAGTATTATTTGTATTCAATCCTTTAGGAATACACGTGTACTGCATAATAGGCATTTACTGAAATAAATGCCCGGGACTCACTTTGTGTGATAGACCCACCTGATTTAGCAACAGTAACACAAATTATCTATGGTTACTTTAAAAGACAATTTATTTTTGTATTTTCATTCATCGTTAGTGCATTTTTGTTTTGTTGTTTTAAAAAGTTTTTAAATTGTCCTCTATACTTTATGACGTTCTTTTGTTATTCAGACAGCTGTCGTTGCGTGTCCCGATAAAAACATTTAATCAAAATGATAGTGAAGCAGTGTAACGTGTCAAATGTTGCATTGAGTCAAATGATTGAGTGTAACGTGTCCAATGTTGCATTGAGTCAAATGATGGATTGTAACGTTTCCAATGTTGCATTGAGTTAAATTACATTGCATGAGCTGAAATCATATTACGGCGTTACAGTTGTCGCAACTATATGAGCCGTGCTCTATGAAAATGTGGCTAAATGCATGTGCGTTAAGTGTCGTCCCAGATAAGCCTGTGCAATCCACACAGGCAAATCAGGGACGACACTTTCCGCTTTCATTAAATTTTTAGTTTAAACATAGTTCCTTTCTAGCAAAAAGCCAGTTAAAGCGGAGAGTGTCGTCTCTGATTAGCCTGTGCGGACTGCACAGGCTTATCTGGGACAACATTTTACGCACATGCATTAAACCCCCTTTTCACTGCTTATATGTTGTAAGGTGTCGTTATCGATTTACTGAATTGTGTTTTTCACGCGGTAAACTATTACTCGTATAAGGAATATATATATATATATATATATGCAACGGAATGCGTCCTCAATTGGAACATTGATTTCGGTCAATACTCGCTGACAAGAAGAATTGAGTGTGCACTTTTGTAGATGAATGGAACGTTTGAAGTGCCAAACGTATTATTTGCTACGGTAATTGCAAATGAATTAGGGGCGGTTTGCTTTTATGTTAATGGGTATTTTTGGGTTAATATGCCGAGACCGGTTGTCGTCGGCATGCCTCTATTTATGATATGATTACGATGGTTCGTGGCTTATTGATTAATGTACCGGTAGGTTTATTAACAGTTTGCGAGGCGGTGTGTCTGATCTTAGAGATAACTAGTAAGAATTAAAGTACATTATTGCCGCATTTCAGTCAGTCATAGTGTAATGTCAGTTACAAGCTACATGAAACAAAGAGTTAGTAAAAGAACACGTCATTATCAGGTATTAAAGTTGTCGCTACTATATGAGCCGTGCTCTGTGAAAATGGGGTTTAATGCATATGCGTTAAGTATCGTCCCAGATAAGCCTCTGCAGTCCGCACAGGCAAATCAGGGACTACACTTTCCGCTTTCATTGTATTTTTCGTTTAAAGATAGTCTCTTCTTAGAACAAATCAAGTTTAAGCGGAAAGTGTCGTCCCTGATTAGCCTTTCGGACTGCACAAGCTTACCTGGTACAACCCTTTATGCACATGCATTAAACCCCCTTTTCACAGAGCACGACCCATATGTTTTAATGTGTAGTTATCGATTCACTGAATTGTGTTCTGAATTTGCAGCAATTTCCATCAAGACGCATACATAATCTTGTGTTGTGTAAACGGTAGGCAAAGGACAAATACAGACCAAAACAAAACTACCTTAAAACAAAATTTCAAAAAACACTTTGTCGTGTTTTTATGCATTCACTGTGATACATGTTTATATTTATAAATGAACCGATCTGTCATATGTTTTTGGTGTAAAGCCGTAAATGTACACGAGAGAAAACAAAATCGATTGGCTAAAAATGGTTGATAATCTCTGCTAATCTCTGAGAAAATACAGTGGGTCCAGCTGTTCAATTGAAGTGTTCTCATTGCTTATATTATGTAACATATCATATGACGTGCGAAAATAGGTTGTATGCCATATGCGGCCAGTATAGCTAAATACTAGCGTGAACAATCGCGCAACCTACCGCTTGCTAATCGCGAGCTATCGCTTTTAAGTCACACAACAATTCGTGGGCTCCTTAACAGTCAGCGTAGCTCCTGACTACATTTCAAATCCACAGGCTGGCCTGCAGCTACGTTGGCTGTATATGGCTGAAGACCCATTATCGCATGACGCTGCAGTCCGCACAGGCTAATCACGTACGACACTTTCCGAATAAACCGAATATATACTAGAGACTTCGTTATAAAGAAAAATTCCAAAAAGCGAAGAAAGAGTGTCGTCACTTAGCATTATTATGTATAACTGTTTTGCTATTTTATGTTAAATGTATTACTGTACGAAATTGGAAAACAAACAACTGACGTCTGCTATAATTGGTGTTTTAAAAAGAGGCGGAATGAGGATAAGTCGTTAAATTCAAGGTATTAGTGTATGTTAATAACGGCTACATACAACCAATATAGCCATGATAACTACTATACACCACAACTACGAAGACTATTTGAATTGTAGCATTTTGAAGAAACGAATACTAAATTAAACAAGCTAAACTATTGAAACGAGGCATTAAGATGAAACAGTAAATGCAAAAAGAAATCTTGTTTATAGGGGAAGAAAGTAAATAATTACCATTTGGAAATTTTCACAAATCTTCGTTGACATGCATATTTCAATAGTAAAATTATTTTAAATCAACTGTGATTATGCAAATAAAAATTAAAATAAGGAAATAATACACTTCTAAAGTTTGCATTTCAACGAGATGTCCTCTTTATGAGGTAACCCTGTGCCCCTCGTGTGTAAGAACCCCTTGTGGGCTCTCTCAACGCGCACGTGGCCACGGGCAAAGAGCTCGGGGGGATGGCTTAGGCGGTGCCCGTATGTAGATGACGACAGCAGTGGAACTGTGCGCTGCCGCTCCTAAAATGTGTTTTTATATATAAATTAAGCAAAATGTCCGCTGATATCTCGTTTCATTTTTTTATTTTTATTTTTTAAATAAAAACTATTGTCTCAGTAAGCAATGGAACTCTTCGCTGACGCTCCTTAAATGCTTTTCTTTAATTTAAGCATACTTTCCGCTCATTACTTTTATCAACCATATAAAAGAGTGTTTTTTTTTCCATTCGATACAACTGTGATTATAACATTATTGTTGCTGATTTTCCTGTTAATGACAAAGGGTAAAACAACCCGATAGTCCTTAACAGCTCGAACAAGATTTCCCAAGACGTAGCACTGCTATAAAACCCTCTTTTAAATAGCAAAACTAATTGTCAGGTCATGACAAAAGTTTGGCTCACATGAGTATTGTGTATCTGCGATATAAATAACGATTATGAGTTTTGCTGAGAAAGCATTAAACGACAACGGATTTATGGGCTGATAAAGGGCGCTTAGTCATTTAAAGGTGCCTTTTCACAGATTTTGGCATGTTTTGAAGTTTGTCATTAAATGCTTTATATTGATAAATGTAAACATTAAATTTTAAAAGCTCCAGTAAAATATCAAAAATACAATTTAAAAAAGGAAATAAAAGTAGCCCGCAGCAGGGCTCGAACCAGTGACCCCCGGAATCCTAAAGTAAAAACGCAATAGCCAACTGAGCTATCCGGCCAAGCATACATACTGGCGTATTTTATACGCTATATATAAGCAATATTCGTAGTTTCACATATTTAAACGACAACAACAGAACTCTCCAAATTATTCAATCGTTTCGCGTTGCAACGCTTTATAATTTTTAGGTTTTAAATCGTAAAATAATGCTTATAATGGCTATATTAGACCATGGCAAATGTTCAGTAATACTGTTTCCTCACAAATATCATAACTAAACCGAAAATTCGCGATTCTGAAACAATTTTTTCCAATTTTGTTAATTTACCAAACCGTGAAAAGATCCTTTTAAATGGAATATGTTAATCTCATTATATTGTAGACGTATACTACCTTAGCATAATATAGTATAGAGCAATTGAAATTCGTTTATTTCCGTTCTATTGTTCCCGAGTGTAAAAAATTATGTTTTGCTCGAGTGCATAGAGCATCTTTGACGTATAAAAGCATTTTCAAGTCGGTGTTTTGTCTATAAAGTGTTCTTGATGTCATTGGAAAGATTTAATAAACAAGTAAATTGATCCCTTAATTTATCACACCTCTTCTGGACAGCACTAACACGATTCTTGCTTTGGGAAAACAAGGCTAAATGCATGTGCGTAAAGTATAGTCGCAGAATAGCCTGTGCAGTGCGCACTTGCTAATCTATGGAAGGGTTCATCCGCCAGTTCTCGCATTATGCTTTATGGCATTGTATTTCATGCAATTCACTTTCCATGTTGCTATTTATAATTGCATTTTGCTTTATGACATTGTATATCATGCAATTCATTTTTCATGTCGCCATTTAAACTTGCATTTTTATATTTATGATATTAATTGAAATGATACGTGTGAGTGACAGTTTTTTATGGAAAGATTTTCCGCCAGTATAGTACATGCTTATTGCTTAATGACAATTTCATATTTCTAAATGACAATTGTTATTGCTTATTGACAACTCCACTTCGACATATTACAACTTGCATTTGAATTCTGTTACATTACAATTGTATGTTTTTTTCTTGCATTTGCTTTAGAAACAATTCATTGTTCATGCGCCTTAAGGCTTATACATGCACTCTCTTTATGAAAAACTTTGTTTTTGGTGCAATATAATTTGCGTTCAGCTTTTCAATATTGAACTGTTAATTTATACTACTGCATTTTACTTCTGTGCTTTCCTTAGTGCATTTTACTTTGTTGCTGCTTCGATGATCTTTGTATGCATGTACAGCGTTATTTTATTACATTTGACGTTTTAGCGCATATTATTATACAGGGAGACAACTCTGGCTGGTCTACTAGGATTTCGGGCGTGTACACTACTTTTGTCGAAACATTTATATTGACGTCCGAGCTTGTTTTGCTGATAGTACATAGCACAATAAGATATGCATTCAGAAAAGTTTATTCTAAAGAATATGAGTACGCGTGTATGCGTGCGTTTATATGTGCATGTGCGAGTGAGCGGTGGTTGTGTTTTGTGCGTTCATGTGTGTTTCCATGCTTATGACGACTGTGCGAGAATATATTGCGAACTAAACCCACATGCACCGAGTGGGTTTGATCAAGTCCGCCTATGTGAGAAGCGAATGAACAAGGGTTGAACGCTCTGAGCACTTAGTAATTGTTAAATGAGAAATTAAGCACTATGTGCACTGATGGCAAAATGCCGGAAAAAACATTATGTTGGACAATTAATATTAGTTAAGCTGGTACATTGACATTTAACAACAAAAATGTTGCCATCTTGTGTTCCTACCATTAAACTACACTCAGTTACTTATATGAGCATCTAAACTTCTAAGATAAACATTATTGAAGACACTATGAACGACGATGTGTTTTTTTTTTTTTAAGGGTTTATTTTGATTTTCTGAGTTGTTTTAGGATGTCTTCAAATTTGCACTTTAAAAACGGTTCTCAATACGTTGTCCCCTGACAGATGGCAATTTACACAAAATGCTTTAAACTGTTAAAAGGATGTAAAATATAAAAGTTGCATGCGTGAAAGACATTCATCGACATTCCTTGTCTTCTGCGTTGCAAAGATGCATTTCCAAAAAATAATATATCAGTCAATTTGTAAACGGTCACACGCATTTAAATAAAACTGGCTTATAATCACTTATCATTTAACAATATAATAAAATATAACTTTTCAAAATATAAAAACAATTGAGATTTGCGTATTCTAAAATATGGTGAAAAACAGTAGATTCTTTAAAAATAAATAATTGTTATGCACTCAATATTTTACGCAATATTGTACTCTTGATTATTTTAATTGTACAATCCCTTTATTTGTCCTTCAAATTAATTGATCTTTTTTATGAATATTTATTTTTTGGCAATATCTCTGATCTTGTTATCTAACGAATGTTTGGACGAATTTTGACATATAGCTGCAATTTCTGGATATTAAATTTTAATATTTTTCTTTTCATTTTTAAGTAAGTATTGTTCTTCGGTGTGTGGCGTGTGTGTGTGGGTGGGGGGCGGAGAACCCGGAGGAAACCGCTCTTCCGGTATTTTGACCACTACCAAAACTCACTTGCGCCCGGAGTGTGAATAGACACCGGGTCGCCGGATATTTTTTTGACTTAACGCAACTAGATGGACTTGTGCAAAGTTTTGCAAAATGACTATTTTCAGAAAAAAAAGTGTCATATATTCAAACAAGAATGTATACATTTTTGTAAACAGGCGAAATAACGCTCGTGGCTAAGAAAAATTATTACTCATTATTCCAAATAAATAAAATAATAAAGCTTTTGTAACGCTTATCTGCGATAATTTTTAAAATACGAGTATTACTAACATAGCGTTTATAATTAGCAATAATTTATAAAAGCGTGCTTGGAGCAGTGGTAACACTCTTGCTTTTGCTTCCACAGGACCCGGAATTGAATCCCGGGAAAACATTATAGATTTGTCTACAAACGTATTACATGAGATTTTTCTAAACATCGAAAATCTGTGAACAAGAACCTTAAAATCATTTCTAAGATCTATGAAAACATGAAAATGACGTGCAAATCTTAGCATTAATTAACTGCGTAAAATCAACAAAATATCCATGAACGACTTCAAAGTGCGCAGCTGTGTTAATAATTAACGTGCTGTGTGACTGAAACGCAAAGACGGATATACGCAAGTACTGACAAGCAAACGTTTTAACCATGCATCAATTTGCATGGGCACTCGTAACTAGCCTGCTTCTGGGGTTTAACTAACTCGCAGAGACAATGCTTTTTCGACAAAAATAGCTAGTTGTTTAATAGTAAAAAAATAACTTGGAGTTTAATGATCCCGTCATTTCTGGTTCTCCGCTTTATATGAATTACATATTACACATTGTCATATCGCATTTGATTAACTTCATGTTGCGTCATGCTTTGCAACATGCTTAGTGCATATTGCTTTCGTCTTGTTGAATTGCTAGTGTAATTATTAGTGTAATTGCTAGTGTAATGACTAGTGTAAAGTCGGAATGTACAAACAGTTTTTTGGTAACGAATAATATAATACAAAACGCATTTGTCATGTACCAAAATGCAATTGTATGACGTCAACATGGAGTAGTCGTTAAGCAATATGCATTTGTCCTTAAGCAATATGCAATGGCCATTTAACAACATGAATGGACTGGCGATTACCTTTCATAGAAGATGAAATGTTTGCACAGTAAAAGTAACTAGGCAAATGCAACTCATTTGAACGCAAAATACAATTAGAGCGGGAAGTGTCGCCTCTGATTAGCTTGTGCGAGCTGCACTGCGGACTCTGGCACAAACATTAAACCCCGTTTCCCACAGCGATGCTCATATATACAAAACGGAGAATGTGCACATGTCGAAGGAAATAGAAGCTGTTTACCTCATCATTAAAGGAATAAGCGATGTTGTTGACGCTCTTCCGGTCGTCACGATGCATCTTGGCGTCATAGCCATCTCCGCGGTTGACGAATCTTTCGTATGGGGGTATGACATCAGCCTATTTAAAAATATGAAAACATCGGTCGTAAAGGGTGATGGTTATAACGTTAACCTATATGAAATTATGAAAACAATTTATATGGGCCTATGTTGATTTAGTAGTAGAACATGAAAACACATCCGATATAGTTGACATTACGTCAACCTGATGTATACTATGAATACATCCGATATAGGGGGCATTACGTCAATCTATTGTAGAACATTAAACCATCCGATATAGGGGACAATTCGTCAACCTGTTGTAGAACATTAATACATCTGCTTAAGGGGTAGGACGTCAGCCAGTAAAACATAGAAAAAGGCGGTAAACAATTAGCCTGTGTCATATGCAGTGATGTCGTTAAATGGTTGAAATACTGGCTAAAGAAAGCAATGCAAACACGTTAACGGACGATACGAGGCACGATTAAGTAGCATATGAAAACTTCGTAATCGGGTTTTAACGTAAGCCGAAAGCAAATATTGTAACATGTCGTCAAGCGGTACAACAGCCTACATATACTGTCTGTTTGTCTTTAGTATTATATGCGGTCAGAACACTGAACATTTTTAATATATCGTAAGCGGCCAGACGTAGTCTATTGTTAAATGGGAAAGACTATATAATATGTTAAGACGTCAGCCGAAATCGAAATGTGAAAAAATGTCGTTGGACCTATGTTGCCATGTTTGAGTTGGTAGAGGGCCGGAATCACAAAGCCCCGTAAGGAAATCTTAATTTAAGCTGTATATTAGGTACACTTACAGATGAAATTGTATGTAGGAAATGTCTATGTTTAAAAGAATAAAAGACATTCAATTAATATATACTTGTTTATTTAACACATGTCAGTGTTAATAGACCTACGCACGAAAAAACCTTTAAAGGCATAAAATTTGCTTCAATGTAACCTAATAAGCTTTGCAAAAACGGGTTCAGTATTCCAATATCTGGAAGTCTATTTGATACCCAATAAATTAAAGATCTCTAATAAGATTACCGTTTAAAGTTAGAAAGCGTATGACGTTAGTATGCTTTTTAGTCATTATTAAAAAGAAATGATTGTCCAATATTTCTTAAAGTTGACCTTATAAAGTCATGAGTGAGACACAATATTATTTTCATATAATTACCCACCAACCCCTTGTTTTCATCATCGTTTTGACGTTATAATTGAAATCTATATCAACCAACGAAACTACGACCACGTCCAGCCCATATCTACGAAACTACGACCACGACTAGCCAAGATCCATCGCCATTATCCTCACCATCTCTGTCACAAACACCAACGCAACTTCTACCACAATCATCACCACCGCCATCAGCAACGTAATCTCTACCACCACTTCCGCCGCTGTCACCATCGCAATCACGCTGCCCAATATCCACTCGCTTATAGTTTAAACCTTTTTAGTTCTGCTCGATTTTATCAAAATCCTTAGGCTTATTGAAACGCTTTCAAGTCCGTTTTCTGGGAAGAACCACTACTTGGTGTCATTTGGGGAGATATAAAAAACGCTCTCAGATTGGAGGAACCTCGCTGTCGTTGGACGCACACCATATCTACTACGCCACGGCGACCTATACGCTTATACGTACCACCGTGTGTCGGATGCGAGCCCCAAGGAAGGTGTGCTTCCGACCCGCTATGAAGTCGTCCAGCCCGTGCCTGCTCCAGTATCGCATGCCAAAAGGCCAGGTTTGGGAACCTTCCCCGACCACCGTTCGGTGCTTCCGGCTGATGTTATTTGTCCTCTGGATGAGAAATGAAGTAATGCATGCATTTTTTTGAATGCATTTCAGAATATCCAGTTCTTTACTTTGAACATAATTTATTTTCAAAAAATACAAATAATGACATTATTACAAATGTTTACAGTTTGGCCCATACATACATTATAGGAAAAAGTACCCCATTAAGTTCTATAAAATTACCGAGGTTCTTTCCCTTAGAGTTAATCTTATATTTTTTTTATTTTTTGGTTCACATGTTTATTCAAGACTATGCAATTAATCGAATAAACTTATCCGGTTCATTGATTGATGATTTAAGTTTATTTTAGTAGATATGTGCGTTTATCTAAAACTGCATACATGCATTAATTTCCTTATTTTTTTACATGGAAACATGTGATTTTTTACATTTTCCTTTCATATAATTTTTACGATTTCTGAGACGGGCTTTGCATTATACATTACGAAAACTATCATGTGTTTAGGTTGAAAAGTGTTAGCCTTATTTCGGCTCGATTGGTCTTTATCGGCTCGGGTACTACTTACATGTACCCCGTTTACTCTTAATTATAATTACATGTACCCCGGGAACGGTAAATATACTTACACGTACCCGGTCCATATGAGACTGTACCCGATTCGTATTCCCGACCACAATCCGATGTCGTAAAACGCGCTACCGAATACCGTAAAACGATATTGTTGATTTTAAACAAACTTCGCTTTAAAAATAAATGCATCAATATGCTTTTTGAGTATGAGTTCCGATAATAGAGAGGTCATTTAACAGAAAATTGACATAAATGTGAACATTATCTTAAAAAAATAGCCGACAACGACCGATCTAGCGTTAAAATTCCCGGGTACGTTTGATTATATTTACCGTACTCGGGATATATGTAAGTTTACTTAAGAGTACCCGAGATACATGTAAGAAGTTGACAATGACCAATCGAGCCTTATTTCGGTCTTCTTTGATCTGTCTATTTTTTAATTTCTTTGAGCAGTGGTTTATATAATCAAACGACGTCGAAATTTACAACAATTTTGGCTTTTCAATAAAACTTTCAACACTACATGGATTTCATGCACGCTGCACAAAATGGACACATCAACGATGATACACCCATTTTACAAAACACCCATTACATATGTGTGTTTACAACTCTAAACAGCCACCTTTAAATAGGCGTGGGAATATAAGCAGGAGTATGGCAAGCGAAATGCACATTAATTCCTTAAACCACGGTTTAACAGCTAACTATATAGTTAAGAGACTTTGAACCCGGGTTCAAAGTGCCGTTTGCACATTAACTCCTTAAACCAGAGTTCAAGACTTT
This sequence comes from Dreissena polymorpha, assembly GCF_020536995.1. NCBI lineage: Eukaryota > Metazoa > Mollusca > Bivalvia > Myida > Dreissenidae > Dreissena > Dreissena polymorpha. The sequence continues at coordinate 18,724,374 of NC_068361.1, read as the reverse complement.
GAACCGCGGTTCAAAGTGTTCTAAAAATAGAAACCAATCTGTTATCTGAGACAACCAATCAGCGGAGCTTAGACCACAATTAGAAGGTAAATGCCGCGACTTCATTGGTCATATCTTTACTATAGGGTTAAGAGACTTTGAACTGCGGTTCAAAGTCTTAAACTTCAGTTAAGATGCGCGGAATGCACATTAATTATTTAACAGTCAATTATATAGTTAAGAAACTTTGAACCCGAGTTCAAAGTGCCGTTTGCACATTAATTCCTCTCTTAACTATAGGGTTAAGAGACTTTAAACTGCGGTTCAAAGTCTTAAACTGCGGTTCAAAGTCTTAAACTGCGGTTTAAAGCCTTAAACTGGAGTTAAGACGCGCGGAATGTACATTAATTATTTAACAGTTAACTATAGGGTTAGGAGACATTGAACCCGTGTTTAAAGTGCCGTTTGCACATTTAATTGTTAAACCCGAGTTTAAGAGTTTGAACCGCGGTTCAAAGTGTGTCTAAAAGTAGATATGTACATAATTCAGAGACAACCAATCAGCGGAGCTTAAACAACAATTATAAGGCAAATGTCACGATTTCATTGGTCGTTTCTTAACCATAGAGTTAAGAGACTTTGAACCGCGGTTCAAAGTCTTGAACCCGGGTTTAATAAATTAATGTGCAAACGGCACTTTGAAACCGGGTTCAAAGTCTCTTAACTATATAGTTAACTGTAAAACCGTGTTTTAAGGTATTAATGTGCATTTCGCTTGCCATACAGGAGTAATTTTACTTTGGTAAAATCGTTGTGGATCATTATGAATATGAACTACCGTGGTTCACACTCTTATTAACGGTACTGAAAGAGTTTTCAATAAAAAAGAATGATTTTTGTAGGCGTGAGAACGTATGCACTCAATATACTAATACTGCAGATAAAAGGAATTATAGGTGCGTGGCAACGCGAAATATCAATTGTTTTACACATGTCTGTATTTCGGGAAAGATAATAATGTTCCCCTTTTAAAGTTAGCACATACTGTCTCAATAACCTGGTATACATACCTTAAAAAGACACTTAAACCAGAATACAAAATGCCGACATACAAACATAAATGACAAGGTTTTGACTGAGCTCTCTATTTGGATAGATATTTTAAACCAACCGAACTTCCTTGTTCCTAATTTTCGCTTATCGGTATATTTTAGTGATGAACCTAATATGTATAGCCCTTTTTATTAAAGGAGCTTTATTTATATAGCGTATTAATGACAAACGACGTTAGAAAATTAACAATATGGCTATATTTATATTATTGTGTCATACTAGACTTGCGACACCTTAAGGGTTTCGCGGGATGGAATGAGTGGGGCGATCATATACAATTTTCAGCTTCCGGAAGCAAGGACCCTCTGGACGTGAAACACCAGCTTTCCAACACTATATGATTCCAGTTCCAAAGCACATATTGCATTAGTTCAATGAGAAGAACATAAAACGGCATATTCACAAATCTCTGAAAAACAAACAGTGCTAAAAAATATTTTAAGTAGTCATTTACTATTTAATTGATTATGTCCTCTGATTGTTGCATTTTTAATTTAAATATGTGTTCCTATATGCATTTATTGTTGTATTGACTTAAAAAACTAAAATGGATGCCCATTCTTAGTTTGCTGTCTTAGTCTACCCTAAAATTATACATGTTTTTTGCATAATTGAATTATCAAAAACTGCATACTTTTAAAGGCATTGTCAGAGTTATTTGGTTAAGTTAGAGATAAACTAAAGCAAATATATTAATTTTTCTTAAAATGAATCATCCTCTGAAGCCCCCACTGGGATTCAAACCCAGATCTCTTTCCTCTAGGAAGGAAAGTATTCTATCTTGAAATACAAGGGCAAGTAAGAGGACAATTTGCAATTTTAAACCTATAAACATATAAACTTAATTTTTCACATGACTTTAGAAACAAAACAGACATCTCTGAATCTGAAATACATTACAATTACAATTCAGGTTTTTAGTATTGTGCATTGTACATGAATGTTTAAGTATTGTATTTATCAATGGCACACAGAAATGCCTAAAGATGCGTAAAATACCAGTATTCAAATCTGAAAATATCCCATGTGTTTGTTTTACTCTGTAAGTATTCCTATTTTATTTCAATAAAGCAGTTTTTTCCTTCTGAAAATTTAACTAAATGTCAGTTATGCTACTTTTACATTCAGCAAATGACATGTGTCCGTACTGTCAATTTAGAAAATTTGGTAAAAACATTATTTTTACCAAAAAGGTAGACTTAATATTATCAAACAGTTGATGTATGTCACCTTAATAAAAAACACAAAAATGGGAAAGAAATAAAATGTATAAAAATGTCAGTTACATGACTTATACCATTAAGTAAAAAATATAGCTTTGATACTTTAGGATAAGAGTAGACCTTAACACAAATAGGATAAGAGTAGACCTGAACACAAAACTTAACCAAATTTTCAATTTTCAGACTATAAAAGGGGGCATTATTCTGTCAAAAAACAGAAAAAAATGAGTACGAAAAAAATGTGTGTACGAAAACAATTGGGTAAGAAAAAATTATGCCGAAAACAATATATGCTGAAATAGCTTGGGGTCTTGACCACCAAAACGGCTTGGATTTTAATAATGATGAAATAACTCAGGGTCATGACCACCAAACTGGCTTAGAATTAAATTATGCTGAAATAGCTCAGGATTCTGACCACCAACCTGGCTTGGATTTTATTATGCTGAAAAAGTTAGTTGTCTTGACCACCAAACTGGCTTGGATTTTAATTATGCTGAAATAGCTCCGGATCTTTACCACCAAACTGGCTTGGATTTGAATTATGCTCATAGTTCGGGTTCTTGACCACCAAACTGGCTTGCATTTTAATTATGCTGAAATAGCTCAGGATCTTGACCACCAAACTGGCTTGGATTTTAAGTATGCTTAAATAGTTCAGGATCTTCACCACTAAACTGACTTGGATTTTAAATATGCTAAAATAGCTCAGGGTCTCCCCCACGAAACTAGCTAGGATTTTAATTATGCTGAAAAAGCTTGGGGTCTTCAACACCAAACTGTCCTGGATTTTAATTATACTGAAATAGTTCAGGATCTTGAACACTAAACTAACTTTGATTTTTATTATGCTGAAATAGCTCGGGGTCTCCGCCACCAAACTGGCTTGGATTTTAATTATGGTTAAAAAGCTCGGGGTCTTTACCACAAAAATGGCTTGAATTTTAATTATGCTAAAAAAGCTCGGGGTCTTGACCATCAAACTGGCTTGGATTTTAATTATACCGAAATAGTTCAGAATCTTGACCACTAAACTGACTTGGATTTTAATTATGCTGGAATAGCTCGGGGTCTCTGCCACCAAACTGGCTTGGATTTTAATTATGGTGAGAAAGCTTCGGTCTTGACCACAAAAATTGCTTGGATTTTAATTATGCTGAAATAGATTGGGATCTTTACCAGTGGGCGGGGCCCTGGGGTGGGTAATGTGAACATGGATGGTCGAGATAGACTGTGTTGTCATAAGAAATCTTTAGAATTATTTTGAAGTCAATTGGTGAAAAATGGTGCGTCAGAGGCCGACGCGTATTCCCACGCCGCATGTTTGACCCAGCGGGCGCCCCAGGGTTGGTAATGCGGCCATGCATGGTTGAGATTGACCGAATTGTCATAAGAGATTTCGAGTGCTTGACAGGTTAATGTAAGCCATCATGGAGAGGGAGGTTTATGTGGGTTGGTGGTAATTTAAAAGATGAACTTTCAAAAATAATTATTAAAAAAAATTGGGGGGGGATTCTGGGGTGGGGCATGGGGGATAGTTTGGGTGCAGTGCATTGTGGTATGTCAGGTAAGTGTTGTTTTGTCAAAGTATGAATCAAATGTGATCATAAATAAAGAAGTTATGGCAATTTAAGCAAAATGTTCAATTATCTAAGTATAAAAGGGGCAATAATTCTGTCAAATGCTTGATACAGTTGTCTGTTCTTGTTAATAGATTGGGATCATGTTGGTTAAGAAGTATGCAAAATATGAAAGCAATATGTCAAAAGACATAGAAAATATTTGAGGTGGTATGCAAACTTTTACATAGATTTATCAATTATATATGCATATTCTAAGTATAAAAGTGCAATAATTCTGTCAAAATGCTTGATACAGTTGTCTGCTCTTGTTTATAGATTGGGATCATGTTGGTAATGAAGTATGCAAAATATGAAAGCAATATGTCAAAGGACATAGAAAATATTTGAGGTGGTATGGAAACTTTAACATAGATTTATCAATAATATGCATATTCTAAGTATAAAAGGGGCAATAATTCTGTCAAAATGCTTGATACAGTTGTCTGCTCTTGTTTATAGATTAGGGTCATGTTGGTAAAGAAGTACATGTATGAACTAGTGACCTCAAAAGCAATAGGGGTCATCTGCGAGTCATGATCAATGTACCTAGCAAGTTTCATGATCCTAGGCATAAGCGTTATTGAGTTATCATCCGGAAACCATTTTACTATTTCGGGTTACCGTGACCTTAACCTTTAACCTAGTGACCTGAAATCTGTAGGGGTCATCTGCGAGTCATGATCAATCTACCTATCAAGTTTCATGATCCTAGGCATAAGCGTTCTTGAATTATAATCCGGAAACCATTTCACTATTTCGGGTCACAGTGACCTTGACCTAGTGACCTCAAAATCAATAGGGGTCATCTGCGAGTCATGATCAATGTACCTATGAAGTTTCATGATCCTAGGCCTAAGCGTTCTTTAGTTATCATCGGGAAACCACCTGGTGGACGGACCGACCGACACATGCAAAGCAATATACCCCCTCTTCTTCGAAAAGGGGGCATAAAAATATAAAAGTAATTTGTTAAAGGACAAAGAAAATATTTGGGGGAGTACACAAACTTTAACATGTGCACGCTAACGGTAACGCCGACGTGATCAGGATAGCTCCATTATATAAATTTCATATATAATAGTTGAGCTAAAAATGAGTGAAAATCTCTAACCCTTCCCCACTCAAACCCCTATAACTTTTGACCCAGGGGTCAGATCAAAATTCCAAATAGTGCAGGGTCGCACATAATGCTTATAGCTACCATGTGTTTAAGTTTCAAGGTTCTAGTGTTTATGGTGTAAGAGATAGTGGCTAGGACAGACGGACAGACTGATGGTGGAGATAACCACAATGAACCTGTTAACAGCCAACTAACGCTGCCAACAAAGCACAAGCTTTACGTGTCAGGATGCGGCACTATCTATACAAACTGCATAAGGAATAACATGACGCTTAGGGTTTGAGGGACACTAAACCTGATTATGAGTCTTCCACACCTTAAGCATCTTAACCCTTAGCATGCTGGGAAATTTGTCGTCTGCTAAAATGTCGTCTGCTAAATTTCTAAAATTAGCATTTTCTTCGATTTTTTTTCAAAGAATACTATCAGAATAGCAAACAGTTTGGATCCTGATGAGACACCATGTTCTGTGGCGTCTCATCTGGATCCAAACTGTTTTCAAAGGCCTTTAAAATTCGGTTCCCGCACTGAAAGGGTTAAATATACTTATTTGCTTGTGTACATGTACCTGATAATAAATTATTATTATTACCTGTTTTGGCATCAACAAGCTTTATCAATTGGCCCTCAAATTTTGCACATAAACGCTACACGATCAACCAATATGCCTTTTCATTTCAAGTCGGAAAGCAATTTAGCCCTTATTCGGCCATAATAGGGTGGAGGATCGATTTAAAATACAACTATTCCAGATACAAAAGTATTAATTCATTTATTTAATGCACTTATTTTCTTCTCTTTTGCTACGAAATGACCATAAACCAGCTTTCCCAGTCATATTTTGCACTAGCAGATGATATTTCTTTTTTTACATATGAAAGGTAAAAAGAAATTCAAGCAGCATTTTATAATATAAATTTAAAAATGCACTCAATCATGCACTTAAAAACAATATTATTGTAATTCTGTTATTTATAATCATATTAATAATGCTTCATTTTTCTCAATTTTATGGTTTACTATCTATTTTTCCCAATTTTATGGTTTATCTTGCTTATTTTCTGAATTCAAAAGGCACTGGCTTAAAAAAACTGTCTATGCATGTAACTGTATATTGAAATCTCTTTATGAGTGATTATAAATGCATGATAAAATTCTAACATGTTATGTAATAGATAAATCTATATTGTTTGTATTTTTCGTAAACATTATTAGCCACCGTTGTGGTCAAACATATTTTTTTGTTTTATTAATGACGTTGTTTCACAGATTACTGTAACAGAGCTACAGATAAGGTGCGCATTTGTGTAAATACCCAATGTAAAATTGCCAATAACACATAGAAAAATAAAACCATGCGTTCCAAAACCCAATTGAAATTGCCGATTACGCATATCATATTTTTCCTTTGCATAACGAGTAAATCTGTCCCGGAAATACCCTGGTCCGAAATACCCGGATTCTTTCCACTCTGTCCAAACGCTTTCAGTATACGTGTCATTGTTGTGAAAATGTCGAAACCGTGAGGCCTTAAAAATGGAAACATCGTATCCCAAGCACTAACAAACTCAATTTCAAGATATTTAACTGCAGGCAACAAAAAATCAGAAGCGGAAAATATAGTGAAACTAATTCTTGACGATATTGTTTCGGAGGCAATCGCGGTCAGTGCTCTCATTGTAAGAAAACTGGTGGAAAAAATCGTTGAACTTTTTTTTAAATCAAGACTGTATATTATGGATACATCTACATAATTACACAAAATCTCTGAAACTAATCAATTAAGAGTGGAACTTCAACCAGCTTATTCAGGTAAGCAGGTGAGAATTTAAGACAATGAACATACCTAATTTTAAAACAAAAGTACCCAATTGTCAATTAAAGTAGTGGGTACCGACTTTTTTGTACCCAATTGAATATGAAAATACCCAATTGAACTCATAAGTAGTGGGTATTAACCCAATTACTCAGAAAAGTTATCTGGAGCTCTGCTGTAACTTACAATCTTTATACGGAATGAAGGAGTCTTTATTTACAAGTACACTTTTTGTATTCTTTTGATAGTCTACTTTTTTTTTTTACTGTTAAATAAAATAACGCGTCAGACTAATGTCGTTAAAATCTAGAGTTTAAATGAAATTATGTCACACGATATACGTATTAAAATATTTAACAACTGCATGTCCGACTTGTCGTCATTACATTCAAGTCGTCATTAAATTCAAGATTTTAAATGAAAATACGTCACAAGATATATGTATTTCATACCATAAGAGTTTTTTTGGATATTTTCAGATCTGAATACTGGTATTTTACATGTCTTAAACTTTAACTGTAATGTATCGCAGATTCAGAGATGTATGTTTTGTTGTAAAAGTCATTTAACCCAACAGATCCCAGACACAAAGAGTGTCCAAATTTGTGCAAACAATTAAATTAAAACTAAGACATTTATCGATTGTCATTACCTGCTGTATAATTTATTTGTGCACTGACATATATTCAATTGTGGAGAAATCAACCGGGATCATCTTTGTGAGAATCTGGTGGAAAAATCACTGCACTTACCTGAGACATCAGTCTGTCATGATTGATATTGATCAGTTGTACATATTTTTCTAATTCTGGCTACCATAACTTTAAATGTTGCTTTTTATGATTTTTGACTGGCGCGACTTTATATTTATGGACCAACCCCATTAGGAAAGTCAACCACAAAATCCCAAAAAGTTGACAGTTAACAAAGACCGGTCCAAAACAGCTTTAAAATGCAGTTATTGGCCCAAATCAATCACTTGATTGGAAAGATTGACATTTTTCACATTTAACCAATACATTCTTTCACAAAATACTATCTTAAACATTTAAAATTTATCTATTCTGCTCTTACATATTGAGAAAAACAGCGATGTGACAGACTTTCTTGAAATGCGAATCTCCCGAGATTTCGCGGTATTTCTACTTTTAGTAGATTTCACGGTATTTCTACTTTTAGTAGCATACCATATGTCGGTCAATAGCGATACATCGCTAATGCTATACTTGTTATGTACAAACCGACTTAAAATAAAATTTGTATTTGTATATTTGTATACCATGTGCTCAAGTGTTTTCAAATTCAGAATGACATTTCCCGGTATTTTAGAATATTCTGGCTTGTTTTGTGAACAAATTGTAGTGTAAATACAAACTCAAAGTAAATATTTAAAACTACCCGATTCACACTGAAATAAGTTTTATAATCCACCAGACTTATGTTGTTAATCACAAATAATAGATTTCCGAAAACAAAAGTAATGTTTACAATTTCAGCAAAAAATGTCAAGGTTGATCAGAAAGTATCCAAACGAAAACTAGTCTTGGACAAAGCGACAATGGCTTCAAAATTGTGAATTTCAGACTGATGAGAGTTATTTTCTTCTATTGTAAAATGCATTTGAAACATTCCAACCTTAAAATAATCCTCAGTGCAGTAATTTATATTCATTCACCAATATATGTAGAAATGTATCCAAGAAAATGAGTATTCTTTGATTTATAGCGTGACATAAATATGTTACGACTCTGGTTGACTTTCGATACAGAGTTGGCTTCAGAGTACAGGTATGTCAATACTATATAAATTGTACGCTGAAGTTTCTTTAGCTAATATTTTTCTAATGTTTACAGACCATTGACATTGCTGGGGTTTGTCGAGTTAAAGACTTATTATCATCAGGGGCAGGAAGACATAATAGACATTAACCAGCGTATCATTACGTAGACAACAGTTGCACAACAGTATGCGTAAAAGGTAATTCAGTATATTAATAATTATGTTGACAACTAGCTTACGTAGCAACGTCCGAATATGAAATATCCGACATCTATTTCAATATTTAAAATTCAAGATATAATGACTACTGAACTGTTTTACTTAAAGGAAAAAACAGTAAAACTATGTTTTTAATGAAAATGAAACACAACAAACTAAATACTTATCATGATAACGGCTAAACGACTTATTATCCCAATATAACACTGTCATTAAATCGCACATTTCAATTAAAGTTATTCCCCTTGAAAAGTTAATGCATATTGATATAACGAATTCATTAAACGTTATCAAACATTAGTAATTTGCATTGCATCGGATTCCCACAATATTATGTGGATGTAAATCGGATCCGTTGTTGTTTATGTGTCAAGCTCATTTTGCCAGTGAGATACTTAAATTTCTTGCGTAGTAAAATCGGCTAGATTGAACTTTACTGGTACGCAGTTGTTTACCACTATCAAATCTACTGTAAAGTACACAAAGATACTTACATAATTCTGCCGTATCTGTCTGAATAAACATCCGCTGCACAAAATATAGACATTTGTATTAATGATTATTAAACACAATCATATTTTTCTGTGTTTATTGAATTAATGACACTGAGTTTCTTTGTCGCGTTACAAGATGGCGGATCTCTAGCGCTGTTCGTGAAGTGACGTCACAATGTTTATTTGTGCGCGTGCCCGTTCCCACAAAAAAAGTTTAAACACAAAATACTCGAAAACTTGATTTTTCCCAGGTATAACGCCTACGCCAACAGGTAGATCGCATTCTGGTCCATATACATGTCAAATTTCAGCAAACGTGTTCGGCCAGTTTTTAAGGCGCTCAAATCGCAGTGATTTGCACCAACTTAACGAAACTTAGCCCCCTTTATCATTCGTTCGATTGAACGTCATCAATGATGACGTCCAATACATCACTCATTCCATATATAAAGTGTATTATTAGATGTTGGACCATTTTTACTAGACTTGCGACACCTTAAGGGTTTCGCGGGATGGAATGAGTGGGGAGATCATATACAATTTTCAGCTTTCCGGAAGCAAGGACCCTCTGGACGTGAAACATCAGCTTTCCAACACTATATGATTCCAGTTCCAAAGCACATATTGCATTAGTTCAATGGGAAGAACATAAAACGGCATATTCACAAATCTCTGAAAAACAAACAGTGCTAAAAATATTTAAAGTAGTCATTTACTATTTACATGTAATTGATTATGTCCTCCGATAGTTGCATTTTTAATTTAAATATGTGTTCCTATATGCATTTATTGTTGTATTGACTTAAAAAACTAAAATGGATGCCCATTCTTAGTTTGCTGTCTTAGTCTACCCTAAAATTATACATGTTTCTTGCATAATTGAATTATCAAAAACTTCATACTTGTAAAGGCATTGTCAGAGTTATTTGGTTAAGTTAGAGACAAAGTAAAGCAAATATATTCATTTTTCTTAAAATGAATCATCCTCTGAAGCCCCCACTGGGATTCAAACCCAGATCTCTTTCCTCTGGGAAGGAAAGTATTCTATCTTGAAATACAAGGGCAAGTAAGAGGACAATTTGCAATTTTAAACCTATAATCATATAAACTTAATGTTTCACATGACCTTAGAAAAAACACAGACATCTCTGAATCTGAAATACATTACAGTTACAATTCAGGTTTTTAGTATTGTGCATTGTACATGATATTTAAGTATTGTATTTATCCTTAGTACACAGAACTGCCTAAAGATGCGTAAAATACCAGTATTCAAATCTGAAAATATCTCATGTGTTTGTTTTACTCTGTAAGTATCCCTATTTTATTTCAATAAAGCAGTTTTTTCCTTCTGAAAATTTAACTAAATGTCAGTTATGCTACTTTTAACATTCAGCAAATGACATGTGTCCGTAATGTCAATTTTGAACATTTGGTAAAAATATTATTTTTACCAAAAAGGTAGACTTAATATTATTAAACAGTTGATGTATGTCACCTTAATAAAAAAAATGGGAAAGAAATAAAATGTTTAAAAATGTCAGTTACATGATTTATAACATTAAGTAGACGATATAGCTTTGATACTTTAGGATAAGAGTAGACCTTAACACAAATAGGATAAGAGTAGACCTGAACACAAAACTTAACCAAATTTTCAATTTTCTAACTATAAAAGGGGGCATTATTCTGTCAAAAAACAGAAAAAAAATGGGTACGAAAAATATTTGTGTAAGAAAACAATTGGGTAAGAAAAAATTATGATGAAAAAAATATATGCTAAAATAGCTTGGGGTCTTGACCACCAAAATGGCTTGGATTTTAATTATGCTGAAATAACTCGGGGTCATGACCACCAAACTGGCTTAGAATTAAATTATGCTGAAATAGCTCAGGATCTTGACCACCAACCTGGCTTGGATTTTTATTATGCTGAAAAAGCTCGGGATCTTTACCACCAAACTGGCTTGGATTTGAATTATGCTCATAGTTCGGGTTCTTGACCACCAAACTGGCTTGCATTTTAATTATGCTGAAATAGCTCAGGATCTTGACCATCAAACTGGCTTGGATTTTAATTATGCCGAAATAGTTCAGGATCTTCACCACCAAACTGGCTTGGATTTTAAATATGCGGAAATAGCTCGAGGTCTCGGCCATGAAACTGGCTAGGATTTTAATTATGCTGAAAAGCTCGGGTTCTTCACCACCAAACTGGCCTTGATTTTAATTATACCGAAAATGTTCAGGATCTTGACCACTAAACTGACTTGGATTTTAAATATGCTGAAATAGCTCAGGATCTCCCCCACGAAACTGGCTAGGATTTTAATTATGCTGAAAAAGCTTGGGGTTTTGACCACCAAACTGGCCTGGATTTTAATTATACCGAAATAGTTCAGGATCTTGACCACTAAACTGACTTGGATTTTTATTATGCTGAAATAGCTCGGGGTCTCCGCCACCAAACTGGCTTGGATTTTAGTTATGGTTAGAAAGCTCGGGGTCTTTACCACAAAAATTGACCACCAAACTGGCTTGGATTTTAATTATACCGAAATAGTTCAGGATCTTGACCACTAACCTGAGTTGGATTTTAATTATGCTGAAATAGCTCGGGGTCTCTGCCACCAAACTGGCTTGGATTTTAATTATGGTGAGAAAGCTCGGGTCTTGACCACAAAAATGGCTTGGATTTTAATTATGCTGAAATAGCTTGGGATCTTTACCACCAAAGTGGGCGGGGCCCTGGGGTGGGTAATGTGAACATGGATGGTCGAGACACTGTGTTGTCATAAGAAATCTTTAGTATTAATTTGAAGTCAATTGGTGAAAAATGGTGCGGCAGAGGCCGACGCGTATTCCCACGCCGCATGTTTGACCCAGGGGGCGCCCCAGGGTTGGTAATGCGGCCATGCATGGTTGAGATTGACCGTAACTAATGTCTTAAGAGATTTCGAATGCTTGACAGGTTAATGTAAGCCATCATGGAGAGGGGTGGTTTATGTGGGTTGGTGGTAATTTAAAAGATGAACTTTCAAAAATAATTATAAAAATAAAATTTGGGGGGGGGATTCTGGGGTGGGGCATGGGGGATAGTTTGGGTGCAGTGCATTGTGGTATGTCAGTTAAGTGTTGTTTTGTCAAAGTATGAATCAAATGTGCTCATAAATAAAGAAGTTATGGCAATTTAAGCAAAATGTTCAATTATCTAAGTATAAAAGGGGCAATAATTCTGTCAAATGCTTGATACAGTTTTCTGCTCTTGTTTATAGATTGGGATCATGTTGGTAAAGAAGTATGCAAAATATGAAAGCAATATGTCAAAGGACATAGAAAATATTTGAGGTGGTATGCAAACTTTAAAATAGATTTATCAATAATATGCATATTCTAAGTATAAAAGGGCAATAATTCTGTCAAAATGCTTGATACAGTTGTCTGCTCTTGTTTATAGATTGGGATCATGTTGGTAATGAAGTATGCAAAATATGAAAGCAATATGTCAAAGGACAGAGAAAATATTTTAGGTGGTATGCAAACTTTAACATAGATTTATCAATAATATGCATATTTTAAGTATAAAAGGGGCAATAATTCTGTCAAAATGCTTGATACAGTTGTCTGCGCTTGTTTATAGATAAGGGTCATGTTGGTAAAGAAGTACATGTATGCAAAATATAAAAGTAATTTGTTAAAGGACAAAGAAAATATTTGGGGTAGTACACAAACTTTAACATGTGCACGCTAACGGTAACACCGACGTGATCAGGATCACAGTCTTCGACATTAGCTTTGAAAAGTTACATGCCAGTCGGGCCAGTTACTTAAGAATTTTTACATGCCCAACATATTTTTTACATGCCCACACTTTTTTAACCAACATTATAACAAATCACAACATTTTAACACTTACATGCTACACATAGTAAAGCAGAACATTTGTTTCAATAGTAGTGAATACAACTACATCTAATCAGTCACTAGAATTAAGACGGTCGATCGTTACACCAGTGCTCTTGAAAGAGCGTTCTCTGGTGTCCTCGTACCATTTCTTGGCTTCCTTTTTCTCTAAATCATTTTCTATTTTGGAAGTGCTTTATCGGGCTTAGCCCCATCAACATACCTAAGATACTGCATAGCCTCTATGTCGACAATGACAAAAAGCATCTTCTCTATTAATGTCTAGAGAAACCGTCGATAAGAACCGAATGTGACCGAACTGCATCGGTCAAAAACAATAACGATGACATGCGCAAGCAGGTGTGTGTTGTTAAACCAATCGAATTTCATTGTTTTACAACTTACGGCAAGGTGTTTGTTCGCAAAATTGAAAAATAGATCTGCAAATATCAAGAACCGCTTACGATTTTTTTTTATAAACTGTCAATTGGCTTCAAAAATTTACATGCCCGGCGGGCCACAAACGTGAATTTTTGTATGTGCCCGGCAGTAATTTTACTCGCCACGGGCGATCGGACGTGTGCTAATTTCGAAGACTGGGATCAGGGCTTTTTTTTCTTGACTTTGTGAAGCGGCCCTGGCCCCCTCACTTTGTGAAAAAATGAGTCGCGAACTTTTTAAAATTGTGAAAAAACGAGTCGCGAATTTTTCAATATTTTGAAAAATTGAGTCGCGAACTTCTCAAAATTGTGAAAAACCAAGTTGTTAAATTGTTAAAATTGTGAAAAAAACGGCCGATTTTGTAAAATTCACGGCCATATTAGGTTTGTGAATTGTCCCTGGAAAAATTGTGAAATGTCCTTCCACGGCCACTCACAAAGAAGGAAAAAAAGCCTTGAGGATAGCTCCATTATATATATTTCATATATAATAGTCGAGCTAAAAATGAGTGAAAATCTCTGACCCGTCTCCACCCCATCCCCTTTAACTTTTGACCCAGGGGTCAGATCAAACTTCTAGATAGTGCAGGGTCGAATAATGCTCATAGCTACCATGTGTTTAAGTTTCAAGGTTCTAGTGCTTATGGTGTAGGAGATAGTGGCTAGGACAGACGGACAGACTGATGGTGGAGATAACCACAATGAACCTGTTAACAGCCAACTAACGCTGCCAACAAAGCACAAGCTTTACGTGTCAGGATGCGGCACTATCTATACAAACTGCATAAGGAATTACAAGACGCTTAGGGTTTGAGGGACACCAAACCTGATTATGAGTCTTCCACACCTTAAGCATCTTAATAACCCGTTGCATGCTGGGAAATTTGTCGTCTGCTAAAATGTCGTCTGCTGAATTTCTAAAATTAGCATTTTCTTCAAAAAATTTTCAAAGAATACTATCAGACTAGCAAACAGTTTGGATCCTGATGAGACGCCACGTTCTGTGGCGTCTCATCTGGATCCAAACTGTTTTCAAAGGCCTTTAAAATTCGGTTCCCGCACTGAAAGGGTTAAATATACTTATTTGCTTGTGTACATGTACCTGATAATAAATTATTATTATTACCTGTTTTGGCATCAACAAGCTTTATCAATTGGCCCTCAAATTTTGCACATAAACGCTACACGATCAACCAATATGCCTTTTCATTTCAAGTCGGAAAGCAATTTAGCCCTTATTCGGCCATAATAGGGTGGAGGATCTATTTAAAATACAACTATTCCAGATACAAAAATATGAATTCATTTATTTTATGCACTTATTTTCTTCTCTTTTGCTACGAAATGATTATAAACCAGCTTTCCCTGTCATTTTTTGCACTAGCAGATGATATTTCTTTTTTTACATATGAAAGCTAAAAAGAAATTCAAGCAGCATTTTATAATATTTTAAAATGCACTCAATCATGCACTTCAAAACAATATTATTGTAATTCTGTTATTTATAATCATATTAATAATGCCTCATTTTTCTCAATTTTATGGTTTACTATCTATTTTTCCTAATTTTATGGTTTATCTTGCTTATTTTCTGAATTCAAAGGCACTGGCTTAAAACAACTGTCTATGCATGTAACTGTATATTGAAATCTCTTTATGAGTGATTATAAATGCATGATAAAATTCTAACATGTTATGTTATAGATAAATCTATATTGTTTGTATTTTTCGTAAACATTATTAGCCACCGTTGTGGTCAAACATATTTTTTTGTTTTATTAATGACGTTGTTTCACAGATTACTGTAACAGAGCTACAGATAAGGTGCGCATTTGTGTAAATACCCAATGTAAAATTGCCAATTACGCATCGAAAAATAAAACCATGCATTCCGAAACCCAATTGAAATTGCCGATTACGCATATCATATTTTTCCTTTGCATAACGAGTAAATTTGTCCCGGAAATACCCTGGTCCGAAATACCCGGATTCTTTCCGCTTTGTCCAAGCGCTTTCAGTATAACCTTCAGCACAATAATATGTACGGAAGAAAGTGTCTTTGTGACTATGTGTTATTGTTGTGAAAATGTCGAAACCGTGAGGCCTTAAAAATGGAAACATCGTATCCTAGGCACAAAGAAACTCAATTTTAAGATATTTAACCGCAGGCAACACAAAATCAGAAGCGGAAAATATAGTGAAACTAATTCTTGACGATATTATGTCGGAGGCAATCGCTGTCAGTGCTTACATTGTAAGAAAACTGGTGGAAAAATTTGTTGAACTTTTTTTTTAAATCAAGACTGTATATTATGGATACATCTACATAATTACACAAAATCTCTGAAACTAATCAATTAAGAGTGGAACTACAACAAGCTTATTCAGGTAAGCAGGTGAGAATTTAAGACAATGAACATACCCAATTTTAAAACAAAAGTACCCAATTGTCAATTAAAGTAGTGGGTACCGACTTTTTTGTACCCAATTGAATATGAAAATACCCAATTGAACTCAAAAGTAGTGGGTATTAACCCAATTACTCAGAAAAGTTATCTGGAGCTCTGCTGTAACGTACAATCTTTATACGGAATGAAGGAGTTTTTATTTACAAGTACAATTTTTGTATTTTTTTGATAGTCTACTTAATTTTTGTTTTACTGTTAAATAAAATAACGCCGCACGCGTCAGACTAATGTCGTTAAAATCTAGAGTTTAAATGAAATTATGTCACACGATATACGTATCAAAATATTTAACTGCATGTCCGACTTGTCGTCATTAAATTCAAGTAGTCATTAAATTCAAGATTTAAAATGAAAATACGTCACAAGATATATGTACTTCATACCATACGAGTTTTTTAAGATATTTTCAGATCTGAATGCTGGTATTTTACATGTGTTAAACTTTAACTGTAATGTATCGCAGATTCAGAGATGTATGTTTTGTTGTAAAGGTCATTTAACCCAACATATCTCAGACACAAAGAGTGTCCAAATTTGTGCAAACAATTAAATTAAAACTAAGACATTTATCGATTTTCATTACCTGCTGTATAATTTATTTGTGTACTGACATATATTCAATTGTGGTGAAATCAACCGGGATCACCTTGGTGAGAATCTGGTGGAAAAATCACTGCACTAACCTGAGACATCAGTCTGTCATGATTGATTGCTCAGTTGTACATATTTTTCTAATTCTAGCTACCATAACTTTAAATGTCGCTTTTTATGATTTTTGACTGGCGCGACTTTATAGTTATGGACCAACCCTCTTAGGAAAGTCAACCAGAAAATGCCGAAAAGTCGACAGTTAACAAAGACCGGTCCAAAACAGCTTTTAAATGCAGTTATTGGCCCATATCAATCACTTGATAGGAAAGATTGACATTTTGCACATTTAACTGATACATTCTTTCACAAAATTCTATCTTAAACATTTAAAATTTATCTATTCTGCTCTTACATATCGAGAAAAACAGCGATGTGACAGACTTTCTTGAAATGCGAATCTCCAGAGATTTCACGGTCATATGATGGTATTTCTACTTTTAGTAACATATCATGTGCTCAATAGTGCTGCAACAATACGCCAAAAAGCGTATTGCGATATATTGTCAGCTCAAAAACCCGTATTGCAATATATCGCAATATATTGCTTACTTGTACCAAAATTATGACTGGCCAATTACCCGATAATCCTGTATATTCCAGTTTTAAAGCAAATTCTGGTAAATGTTTACTATAAAAATGCTCAAGAATAACACAAAACACAAACATTCACCAATTTTCTTACATATCAAATACATTTTGGCATTTGTTACTATTTAAAGATGTGATGAAATAACTTCCAATCGGGCGTTTTTTTTTCCCACTGAGCATGCGTAAATCGCCTGACGTGATGTTCCCGTTTTATACAACACAAATACACGCACACTTTGCACGCGACGTTCTACATGTCTGTATAATTTTTGCGCGCTTTCGCTTTTTATTGAGAAAAAGAATAAAGCACTTTTTTTATTGTCGCGTTAGCATTACATTTCGGAAGCATGTTTCCGAAATTCGGATTACAAATTTAATAATGCTCATTTCAGAATCGAAAGAAACATTTAGTTGTGCGTAATTAATTCAACGATAATTCGTTTAAAAGCATAGAATTGATGCTCCCATGTAACAACGCTACTCTGTATAATAGACTTTTTAGAATGCCATTTGTACGTAACAATTTATTTTTACAAAATACCGCTTTGTTTTGTTTACCTTGATATCATTATTTTGGATGGCTTTTCTGAACGAAATGTAGACGCATGTTTGTAAAATTTTCGTACCGGTATGACGAAAATCGTATCGCAATACAATATGCGGATTGCGTATTGCGATATATACCGATATACCGGTATATTGTTGCAGCACTAGTGCTCAAGTGTTTTCAAATTCAGAATGACATTTCCCGGTATTTTAGAATATTCTGGCTTGTTTTGTGAATAAATTATAGTGTAAATATAAACTCAAAGTAAATATTTAAAACTACCCGATTCACACTGAAATCAGTTTTATAATCCACCAGACTTATGTTGTTAATCACAAATAATAGATTTCAAAAAACGAAAGTAATGTTTACAATTTCAGCAAAAAATGTCAAGGTCGTTCGAAAGTATCCAAATTAAAACTAGTCTTGGACAAAGCCACAATGGTGTCAAAATTGTGAATTTGAGACTGATGCGAGTTATTTTCATCTATTGTAAGATGCATTTGAAACATTTGAACCTTAAAATATTCCTCGGTGCAGTAATTTACATTCATTCACCAATATATGTAGAAATGTATCCAAGAAAATGAGTATTCTTTGATTTATAGCGTGACATAAATATGTTACGACTCTGGTTGACTTTCGATGAGGGGTTGGCTTCAGCGTAAAGGTATGTCAATACTATATAAATTGTACGCTGAAGTTTCTTTAGGTAATATTTTTCTCATGTTGACAGACCATTGACATTGCTGGGGTTTGTTGAGTTAAAGACTTATTATAATCAGGGGCAGGAAGACATTATAGACATTAAATAGCGTATCATTACGTAGACAACAGTTGCACAACTGTATGCGTAAAAGGTAAATCAGTATATTAATAATTATGTTGACAACTAGCTTACGTAGCAACGTCCGAAAATATGAAATATCCGACATCTATTTCAATATTTAAAATTCAAGATATAATGACTACTGAACTGTTTTACTTCAAGGAAAAAACAGTAAAACTATGTTTTTAATGAAAATGAAACACAGCAAACTAAATACTTATCATGAGAACGGCTAAACGACTTATTATCCCAATATAACACTGTCATTGAATCGCACATTTCAATTAAAATTATTACCCTTGAAAGTTAATGCATATTGATATAACGAATTCATCAAACGTTATCAAACATTAGTAATTTGAATTGCATCGGATTCGCACAATAGTATGTGGATGTAAATCCGATCCGGTTGTTGTTTATGTGTCAAGCTCATTTTGTCAGTGACTGAGTGAGATATAATAAATTTCTTCCGTAGTAAAATCAGGGACCTATACAAATGTATAGGTCCCTGGTAAAATCTACTGTAAAGTACACAATGATACTTACGTAATTCTGTCGTATCCGTCTGAATAAACATCCGCTGCACAAAATATAGACATTTGTATTAATGATAATTAAACACAATCATATTTTCTGTGCTTATTGAACTAATAACACTGAGTTTCTTTGTCGCGTTACAAGATGGCGGATGTCTAACGCTGTTTGTGAAGTGACGTCACAATGTTTATCTGCGCACGTGCCGTTTCCCATAAAAAATATTTAAACACAAAATACTCGAAAAGTTGTTTTTTCCCAGATATGACGACAACGCCAACATTTTTATCAACGCCTCTTGATATTCAGTCTAAAGTTTAAAAATTAAGGGAACATTTGTAAAACGTTTAATTTTTAAACAACAAATATTAATATTATTTAAATAGTCACTTATCCACTTTCTCAATAAGATCTAAAGATAATTATACAGATTTAACATGTTCAGCTTACCCATACTATGTTTTTCCACAACCCCATTCGTTGTTGTCGGGTTAAAATCCTTTTACCGTACCTTTTGTTTTCAATCGTCCTCCGTTTTGTTTGAAATTATTTTATTATTTTTTCTTTAAATCCTAAACAAACAAAGTAATAGCTCCCTCGTCTCCTTGATTTAATTCGTCTTAGAAACGACGTTGAGTGACGTAAGAACGCCATGATATGACGTCATTAAACTTCCACTTTGCGTGACGTAACGAGACGTCGCTACAATATTTACACATGTCCCTAACGAAATTCTTTAAGTCTGAAGTTAATTCGCATTGATATTCTTTTACATTTAACGACATCTTAAGACTCTAGTGAAGATTTTCATATGGAGGTTTGTAGATATCGTCCCTGAACTAGTTTAACACAGGTGCGCTTTTTAAAAAGCTGTTAAGCTATTGCATCGGTGCGAAAAAGGTACTAAGAACTTTTTAGGACGATACACCCTATTAGGCTTAAACTCTGGCTCATGTGTAGAGAAAAACAGAATCTACATTGAGATAAGTAGTAGTGGTAATAATACATGACAGATGTGTTTCTTGTGAAAGAAGACTAAATTAGCTGGACAAAATATTGTCGACCAGAGCCCTATTAGTAGTGCTTCCATTTGAACCGTGCTCTTTTAAAAAGGGTTTAATATATATGCGTAATATTTCGTCCGAAATAAGCCTGCGCAGTCCGCACAGGCTAATCAGGGACGAAACTTTCCGCTTTTATGATACTTTTGGTTTAAAGAAAGTCTCTTCTTAGCAAAAATCAAGTTTATGCGGAAAGTTTCGTCATTGATTAGTCTGTTTGGACTGCACAGGCTAATCTGGGACGACACTTTACGCACATTCATTAAACCACATTTTCACAGAGCACGGCCGATTTATATTACTATTAAGTGGCTCAGCCACAGGCACAGTAAAGTCGAAGAGTCCGATGGGGGCTCGATGACATGCCCGCGAAACTCACTACGGAACTTGTTTGTGTACCTTGAAAATCTCTGGAGCGTGTTAGGGTTACTATAACTATGTTTTAACACTATTTATTTTTGTAAAGTTTTAAATATCGTTGCTAGGTTAACGTTAATTAGCAAATAGTATCATAATTGCATGTAATGTATATACTCGTGTGATTTAAAAACCACGATTTCAGTACTAAACGAGTTGCTAAAATTGTGGTACGCGTTTTGTTCGATACCGTGTTTTTTTAATAATGTGTCTTTAACGTAATAAACGCGTAGTAGTTCTTTAATACTTCTTTAAACCAGAAAGGGACACCTGCATTCGTCACCCGGCACCTCGTGACTCAGTAAAATTCCCATTCAAAGCCGTAAGGGTGTGAAGAGAACGGAAACAGACGCCATCGGAACACTAAGAACGCATCAGGTCGTTAACTTTGAATCCCGCGGTTTCCCTGTATGATGTACCGTTGAATAGTACGCCTAAGGATATAGAGAATAATAGGTTGGTGACGCGGATGTAGAAAGGTTATCTGGCAAGTCGGCTCACCCGATAAGATCCTCCGACGAGCCAGATACTCATCCACGTCACGAACTGATTATTCTATGTATCCTGTCTTATTTATTTATTTTTATTTTATGCTTTTTTGGTGGTACAAAACACAATTGGTGCACGGACCGCTAGAGATTCTGACGCGAACATATTTCATTCTTAAACTTCCATTGGGATTCTTGTCACATACAAAGAAAATACTTCAGAAATCTCAAAAGGGACGCGTCGTTGCGATCAATTGAAATTGTTTTATGAAAATATATCAAACTCAGTCATAAAACCGTTTTATATGGCCATGATTTTGTTCTGCGTAGTTCATCTTAATCGTCATTGATATTAAGATAAAAAATTGTACAGTCTGATTTGCTTTACACGCGGACTCAAAACAACACAAAAACATATCTAAGTGTATAACATATAAATGAGCCGTGTTCTATGAAATGGGTGTTTAATGCATGTACGTAAAGTGTTCTCCCAGATGAGCCTGTGCAGTCCACACAGGGTGATCAGGGATGACACTTGTCGCTTTAATGATATTTTCTGTTTAAAGAAAGTCACTTCTTAGCAAAAATCCTTTTTTGGCGGAATGCATTAAACCCCATTTTCACGGAGCGCGGCTCAAATGTATATGTATGCAACAGACGAAGAGGAAAAATGTGCTTAAATTTGCTTCTAATCAAACGTTGATTATTCCGTTACTGATTTTTTTTCTGACAATCGATTATCCAAGGAACACATAAGTAAAATGTTTCCTCTTTAAATATCATTCAAGGCAGTTGCCTTGTTATGCGGCATGCCGTATGGGATGGGTGAGCTACAACGCTGGCAAATATAGGTCTTACAATAATGAAGGTTTTGTTTAACGTTTTGTTTTTAACATTAAAGGGACTGTCCAATGGATTATGGTTTGAACAAAACATAAAATTATTGTTTTAGATATTAAAAACGATTATCGCCTTTGATTAAAGGATATAAAAACTCAAAGCAGACAAAAGGAAGTATAACACAAACCACCACATAAGCCCAAGCGGCTGGGAATTCCATATTATATTTCAAAAACGCCGCTCGACGTTTTTGACCTAAAAATAAATGTAGCTGAAAATCAGCTGACAAGTCACGTGGTACATGGTACCGTCATTTATTTTTGGCATAGAAATTACATTATTTCTAAAGAAAGAGATTTAGCTTGTTGAGCAAATAATTAATTTTCATTGAATATTTTTGATCAACCAATAAAATATACTTCATATTTAAATCAATATTTTTATTGGAAAATCACTTTTCACAAATATGCGGTCGAAAACTGAAAGCCATCAGAATTCAAGATGGTTCAGACAAAAACAAGTGCTAGCGCTAAGAAAAGACTAAAAAAACAAGAGATTCAAGGTACAGGTGTAATAAAAGGGAAAGGATACTAGACATTGGTATTCAGTGTGATCGATGGAGAAGAGTTAAAGAAGCTACTGGGATTGAAAAGGACGAGAAAATGATGGAAATATTGATCGATGCGTAAGTCTTCTTCATTTTCAGTTTGTGTGTCAAAGCAACTTTTCCGTTATTATTTTGCTACATAATAAACACGATTTGACTTAATCACACACACAAATCCTTTAAGTATAAAAGATTTGTTTTAGAAATGAAATATGCTTTTAAATTTCAGAACTACAGTCTACTTCTGAACTAGAGAGCTTCAACAATCATCTTTTGATGTATGCTCCAAAGCGAAATGCTTTCAGGTAAATAAAAAGTTCCATGTGTAAAGTGTTTCTTTTTTATTTCATGAACACATGCTTATTGAACAAAGGAATTTTTGCTCTTTCTTTTTGAGAATTTACATTTTAATAATGTAAAAATGATGTACCCTTTGTGATAAGTCTCGTAATAAACTGCCTGAATGACTAAAATATGAATATTTTTAGCTCGGCTGTTTTCGGAGACAACCTGAGGTATTGTCATAGCCAGCTCGTCGTTGTCGTGTCGTCCGCCTGCGTCGTGCTAAAACTTTGACATTTTGCTCTACAATCAAAGTGCTTCCACCTACAACTTTGAAACTTCATATGTAGATGCTCCTTGATGAGTTCTACATGCCACAACCATTTTTGGGTCACTAGGTCAATGTCACTGTGGCCTCTAAAAAAAAAAATCTGACAAGCTTGCGAAGCCCAGCATGGCACCCATTATGCGGTGCTCTTGTTTCATCATGTGATAGTTAATTATTTGTGAACAGGATTTTTGTATTTGTTCACAGGATGTTTAAACAACTAGTAGTAAATCAAGAAATGAATTCTGATAATGAATATGTCAAGTCATTGGTGTTGAATTAGTTCATATCTAGTGTAACATCATCAAGGTCCTAAAGGCAGATTTTCACATGTTGCGTTATATTTTCTGAGTTTCATTTCTAAAATTATTTTTTTTTCAGCTATGCTGTTTATAGATGCAGGTGTCAGTTAGCAGCAATATATTATTCAAAACACTTGAATCGTCCTGTTTTGTTGGACCAAGAAGGAAATTAGAGGTATTTATATTATTGTTTTTGCCCTGTATGTTTGTTTGTTTGTTTGTTTGCGTCAAACTTTAACATTTTGCCATAACTTTTGCAATATTGAAGATAGTAACTTCATATTTGGCATGCATGTGTATCTCATGGAGCTGCACATTTTGAGTGGTGAAAGGTCAAGGTCAAGATCATCCTTCAAGGTCAAAGGTAAAAAAAAACAAATTTAAGAGAAGTAATAAGCTTTAAAGAGTTCATCTGAAGCTGTCAAATGATAAAAAAAAAATCAAAGTGGCGCAGTAGGGGAGATAGTGTTTGTCAGAAACACATTTCCTGTTTTTATTAAATTTTGAATTGTAAAGATTAATTTACAGATTTATGTTTACTTTTTGAAAGTTTTTATTATTAACAATTCAACTGAATTAACAAACATGATGTATTTAAGCTCAAATTTGACACATTCATGTGATATGAATAATAAGTATACATTTTGCAAACAATGCTCCTGGCATAAAATAACTACTCTAGCATGGTATGCACTGAATCAGTAAATTTATATTATGGCATATATATTGTCTATAGATCTTAATTCTCGGTTTTGATTTAGCAATTGTCATTTCATTTTTCCAAACATCATGTCAGTTATAAAACAATCTTTCAGGGGAAAGAGTGCACTCAAAAGCTGCTGGTAATTGGAGCACAAGACCTATGAAAAAACCCAAGGAGTATACATACATAACCAGTTTGATCACTGAAGTTACAAATGAATTCACCATAGGCAAGAAAAGAATAAGTGGCAAATGTGAACAGCTGTCTGAAGACCCCAAAAGAATTAGGTCAACTATAGCCCCTGTCACCCGTCCACCTACATCGATACTTAGTGATCAGCATGTCTCTAGATTGAGAAAAGCGAAAAAAATGAATTGTTGCCCAAGACGTGTTTGATATTCATTTGAAATTGAGGCAGAAGTTAGATAACTATTAAGTTTCACATCTTTAGTGTTAATATAATTTTAGAAGTGTTTTGAAAATGTACAATCTTACATTATGTTGTAAATAATGAATGCTCTTGGTTGTACACTGCAATGACATTTTTCAGGAAGTTTTAATATTGAATTTAGCATAATTTATTTTTTTTTAAATATATTTTGTGCGATTTTTATCAATACATTTTTACACATATAAAGAACACAATTTTTCTTACAAAAAGTTTCTTTTTTTGTTTGATTATCGATACGTGTTTTTTATTGTCTTCTTTATAGCCTGTATTTAATAAACCATTGTAGTCAATGTCTCTAAGCCTCTTATAATTGACCTTGAGAGTAGTTTCTTCTTTAATTATCGATACTATGAATGTGATAGTGTATCCAGATATGCCTCAGCAGTGCTCCAGCTAGAATTTGAAAAGGGCAGGGTGGCTTTTTTGTCAAAAGGGCACTTTCGACGCGCAGTATTTTGTGAAAAGGGCACTTTCGACGCGCAGTATTTTGTGAAAAGGGCACGTTCGAGCGCGCGAGTGTTTCTGGAATGCTTTCTATTGCATGTTAATTTATATGTTATAAATAATTGTATTATTCCCATTATTATTAAACCATTCAAATATAATGTCTACAATGAGGATTAAACTCATTACAATGTAATAAGAGATTTATGAATTATCATATGTAAAAAAAAAAAAAAAAAAAATTTTTTTTTTTTTTTAGGGGGGGGGGCAGGGCGGAGGTTCGGGGGGGGGGGGAGGGAGGTTCGGGAGGGCAGGGCGTGGCGCCCTTCGATTTAGGCCTAGCTGGAGCACTGCCTCAGTGTTCTATTTAGACATTAACATTTAATACTTTTTAATGGCCATACTCATTTGAAATGCAAATCACCTAAATAATTAAATGCCAGCATCATACACTCGAACCAACTCCTGTCACATTTCTGTATGCATGTATTGAGTTCGATCCATTTTTTAGATGAATATAATACAAAATTTGTAAAAAAAATCAAACTTCCATGCATGGGCCAACAAGTTCTTATCACACTGAAAAAAATACCTCAATTGTATATCAATTTAATAGATATGAAAGACTCGGCTGAGCTAAAATGTAGACGGTCTGCACAGGTTACTACATAAAGAAAGCACACAAGATACAAAACATGGTTGAACAATAATAAGATACTATTTTTCAAATTTTCAACAGCAACTTGTTGCTTTTTTATTGATTTCGAAATGTTTATTCATGCATTAGCATATGTCATAGTTTGAAATGTTATTTAAGAAACCTAATCTAACAAAATATCAAGTGTGAAACAAAATGACTCGAAATAAGTATAAACAAGGGCTGTTTGTAAAACTTGCATGCCCCCCATATGGGCTGTCAGTTGTAGTGGCAGCCATTGTGTGAATACGTTTTTTGTCACTGACCTTGACCCAGTGACCTGAATATCAATTGGGGTTGTCTGCCAGTCATTATCAATTTACCTATGAAGTTTCATGATCCTAGGCATAAGCTCTTGAGTTATCATCCGGAAACCATTTTACTGGTTCTAGTCACCATGACCTTTGACCAAGTGACCTGAAAATCAATAAGGGTCATCTGCGAGTCATGATCAATGTACCTATGAAGTTTCATGATCCTAGGTGTAAGCGTTCTTGAGTTATCATCCAGAAACCATTCAGTGGACGGACGGACCGACATGAGCAAAATAACATACACCCTCTTCTTCGAAGGGGGGCATAATAAAAAAATCCAAATGCAAACTTAAAATTGAATACAAGCAAAAGATATAAAAAATCAGAATACAAACAGGTAATACACTATTGACTGTTTTTTATGAAAGGTCTTTTCAAGCAAACGTTACCATTTTCAAACTCATCCAAATTATCATTGAGACTAATCTTTTGACCAAATTTCATGAAGATTGGACAATAAATGTGGCCTGTAGAGTTTTAACAAGGCAAATGTAGAGGCTGCACGACGGACAAAAGGCGATCACAAAAGCTCATTATGAGCACATTGTGTTCAGGTGAGCTAAAAAGTGTAAAAATCAAACTATTAAGTTCAAACAAGAAAATAAAATAAGTATACAAGAAATGAATTTTGATATTCAATTAGTTTATTTACATAGTATTTTTAAGAAATATGTCATTGCTTCTTTTATTTCTTTCATCTTACAATCCAGAGTACTCATGGCATTTCATTCAAATGACACCAAAGTAAGCATACAAATGTAAAAACTGCTGTGCAAGTTTTAATAATAAACTAGCACATTTCACACAAATTGGTATTTCAAAACAATATGCATAGAACTGAAAAATTCGAATGATTAAGCATAATTCTAATGATTTGCATAAATATAAATGTTTCAAAAAAGGAGCCAGAACAAAAAATAATCAAAACTAAGAAAGTTCTATGTCTGATAAATGAAAAAGAATAGCAACTAGGCTGTTTGTAAAACATGCATGCCCCCCATATGGGCTGTCAGTTTTAGTTGCAGCCATTGTGTGAATTCGTTTTTTGTCACTGTGACCTTGACCTTTGACATAGTGACCTGAAAATTAATAGGGGTCATCTGTCAGTCATGATCAATTTACCCATGAATTTTCATGATCCTAGGCCTAATTATTCTTGAGTTATCATCAGGAAACCATTTTACTATTTCGAGTCACTGTGAGCTTGACCTAGTGACCTGAAAATCAATAGGGGTCATCTGCCGGTCATTATCAATGTACCTATGAAGTTGCATGATCCTAGGCGTAAGCATTCTATAGATATCATCCGGAAACCATTTTATTGTTTCGAGTCACTGTGACCTTGACCTAGTGACCTGAAAATCTAAAGAGGTCATCTGCCAGTTATGATCAATTTACCTATGAAGTTTCAAGATCCTAGGCGTAAGCATTCTTGAGTTATCATCCGGAAACCGTTTTACTGTTTCTAGTCACTGACCATTGACCTAGTGACCTGAAAATCAATAGGGGTCATTTGCCAGTCATGATCACCAGTCATGATCAATGTACCTATGAAGTTTCATGATCCTAGGCCTTAACGTTCCTAAGTTATCATCTGGAAACCATCTGGTGGACGGACCGACGTGCAAAACAATAAACCCCCTCTTCTTTGAAGGGGGGCATAAATATGCAAAATTGTTAGAACATTGGGCCTTCACCTGGTATGAAGCCTGTATACTGGCCTGAAAGACTAAGAAACTTCTCCCTTATTAATTTAACACAACATGCTGGGACAGTTCTTCTGTCTCTAGCAGTCAGTTTCCCATGCATTAAAATGGTAAATTGTCTGTATGCAGCATGTCTGAACAATTTATAGACATCTTCTAGTGTCTCTGCATAAAAGGAAAACACATCTTGTCGATACTGCTGCTGACTGTAGAGGGTCATCCTATCCAGCACCGATAGAGTCATCTCCTACAAAGAAATTATTGCAGATTTTACTATAAATTTCTTGCAAATGTAACTCCAATCAGCAGTCAGTGAGACAGCACACTAGACTATATGAGCCTTGTTCTGAGAAAACTGGACATAATGCATGTGCGTAGTGTCATCCCAGAGTAGCCTGTGCAGTCCACACAGGCTCATCAGGGGCAACACCTTCCGCTTTTATGACATTTTTCGTTAAAATGTCTCTTCTTAGCAAAAAACCAATTTAGGCGGAAAGTGTCGTCCCTGCTTAGCCTGTACAGATTGCACAGGCCAATCTAAGACGACACTTTACGCACATGCATTATGCCCAGTTTTCTCAGAACGCGACTCATATAAAGGGGTGGAAAGGTGTTGATGGTATCAATGCAATGGATCAATGGAGTACAAAAATTGAAATGGTATGCAAACTTAACAATTTTTAAGCAAAAAAAAGAATTCCTTTATTTACTCATGTAAAAACATAAATTGTATTGAATAAAATAGCAAGATGAGAAACAACAACACAATGTCTTAGAACTTAGCATCTTTGTTGGCATTAGCTGAAATTCATTTTAATAAGCCAATAATGATTCAGTAAATGATTTTCCCACATGACAAAATTGCCTTTATAGCAGGATTAATTTTTAAGATGGGATATTTAATAGGTTTGCATGGTGGAACATTATTGACCCATTACTTAGTCCTTGTTATAAACCAATATGACGCTGCAAAACTTCAGATATTCAGTTACAGAAACTCATAGGTAATCAATTAACCCTAAACATAAACTGATCTTGAGAGATTGGATATTAATAACCAGTGCATAAGTGTCACTGAAATTCAATTATAAAATCCTCAGGGTAAAAATATGACCACATGAAATAAACTTATGATTATTTCAACATTTACCCTCAATTAAGTATTGACTTGATATCAAAATTTAAACAAGAGCACCGCCTTGCGGGTGCAGACCGCTCATCTATTTTCTTTTTAAAGGTGAAGGGATTCATTTTCAATCACAAAGGAGGGAGGGGTGGAGTGAAGAGGGGTGTATAGTGTGGGGTTGTGGACATTTATTACATTATCTTCCAAAAAAGCGGGAAAAAAAAAATCGGGGGCGGGGGGGGGGGGAAGGGCGATGGGGGGGGGGATTTTTTGGGTGCGATGGTTGGACGGTTTTTCAAACATAACCGTTTAAAAAAAATAAATTGGGTGGGGGGGGGGTGGGGTATAGTGTGAGGGTGTGGTGGTAATTTGTGAGATGATCTTAAAAAATAAAAAAAATAAAAAATTGGGGGGGGGGGTGGGGGTATAGTGTGAGGGTGTGGTGGTCATTTGTGAGATGATCTTAAAATAAAAAAATAAAAAAAATAGGGGGGGGGGGGAGGGCACGGGGGACAGTTTGGGTGGAGTCTATTGTGGTATGTCAGGTAAGAGTAGTTTCGTCAAAGTATCAATCAAATCTAATCATAAATAAAGAAGTAATGGCAATTTTAGCAAAATTTAATAATTTGACCTTGAGAGTCAAGGTCATTCAAAGGTCAAGGTAAAATTCAACTTGCCAGGTACAGTAACCTCATGATAGCATGAAAGTATTTGAAGTTTGAAAGCAATAGCCTTGATACTTAAGTAAGTGGATCGAAACACAAAATTTAACCATATATTAAAAGTTACTAAGTCAAAAAAGGGCCATAATTCCGTAACAATGACAGCCAGAGTTATGCAACTTGTCCTTTTACTGTACCCTTATGATAGTTTTTGAGTGTTCCAAGTATGAAAGCAATATCTATGACTATGATACTTTAGGGGTAAAGTGGACCAAAACATAAATCTTAACCAAATTTTCAATTTTCTAAGTATAAAGGGCCTATAATTCCGTCCAAATGCCAGTCAGAGTTACATAACTTTGCCTGCACGGTCCCCTTATGATAGTTAATAAGTGTTGCAAGTATGAAAGCAATAGCTTTGATACTGTAGGAATAAAGTGGACCTAAACACAAAACTTAATCAAATTTTCAATTTTCTAAGTATAAAAAGGGCACATAATTCTGTCAAAATGCCAGTCAGAGTTACATTACTTTGCCTGCACAGTCCCCTTATGAAAGTTAGTAAGTGTTGCAAGTATGAAAGCAATAGCTTTGATGCTTAAGGAATAAAATGGACCTAAACACAAAACTTAACCAAAATTTTCAATTTTCTAAGTATAAAAAGGGCACATAATTCTGTCAAAATGCATGCCAGAGTTATCTAACTTTGCCTGCCCAGTCCCCTCATGATAGTTAGTAAGTGTAACAAGTTTGAATGCAATAGCATTGATACTCACTGAGAAAGTGGACCTAAACGCAAAACTTAACCAAAATTTTCAATTTTCTAAGTATAAAAAGGGCACATAATTCTGTCAAAATGCACGCCAGAGTTATCTAACTTTGCCTGCCCAGTCCCCTCATGATAGTAAGTAAGTGTACCAAGTTTGAATGCAATAGCATTGATACTTTCTGAGAAAAGTGGACCTAAACGCAAAACTTAACCGGACGCCAACGCCAAGGTGATGACAATAGCTCATAATTTAAAAAAAAAAATAGATGAGCTAAAAACAGCACTAAATGACATTAAAGCAAATTCTAGTGAGTCTGTGCAAAAAAGCTTTATTTTTGACAATGTTTAAATAAAAATCTACATTGCCACAGAAAATTTTAGGGAAGTGAACACAACAATAACTTGCAGTTTTTTTGTTAAAAAAAAAAGTCTCCCTCACAAAGTTCTTCATGAGCAAAATGGCCAGTTTTCTATTAGAGTCTCAAACAAACTAGGTGTAAGGAGCAGAATTTATGGTGAACAAATAACTAGGTATTTGGCATAGAACATTATTGGAAATGACTTCAGTGATACTGAAATTATACTTAATACAGTGCTACCTTTCCAAAGTAGCCCTTACTTGAGGGCAAGAATGGGGGAGACATAATGATCAAATGATTGTTTAATTATGTATTGTTATTATTCCCATCTACATGCATGCTTATTAATCTGTTATGAGCTTTAAACTAGAACTCTTCTGTCTATATTTTCAACAAACACGAAAAACAAACCTTAGATTTTTTTTCTTGTTCTTCATGGACATAACAGCGCCCTTTCACTTTCTTACTTCCTCTTTTCCTTCCCTTTCATTTGGTTCTTAAATCATCCTAAAAAAGATTTAACATGTTTGAAAAAAATACATGATTAAAATTCAATTAGCATGTCCAAACATATACAAAGTTGTAAGGTATGCATTTCAGGTATGTTGTTGTTTCAAGTTTATCTTACGAGTAACTTCATATCATATGGACTGCATAGAATGTGTTTTCATATAATACTGTAAATGAATGAACGGACAAACGAAGGAGCGAAAAAAATGAAAGATGCATTTTAAACAGCACTGACACTTATGATTATGCATGAACTGACTTTTTAGGATTTAAAACAGCCATACCACTCTATTGATTATTCGACAAGAAACATTTTCAGTACTATGTATATATGTTTCTCTAAAACACAGAGAGGAAACAGTAAAATTATGATTTTATAAATAATTGTAATTCAAATTATTTAAGTTACCTCTCTCTCACTGAGTGTTTCTCCTTCAGACTCATCAGAACTTGAAGGAACAAAAGCCAGTACAGGTTCCTAAACATAAATAAACATCCAGGAGTTACATATTGCAATGCAACAAATATAAATAGCCAAGTAATAAGATATAAATAAATAACACCTCATCAGAAAAAGATGTAGAAGTTTGGACTTCAAACTTTATCAGGTAGTGAAAGTTTGTTACAAGTTTGTATTTACAAGAAAACCTTATAAAGATATGAAGTATAATTAGTGCAAATATTCTGCTGTGATCATTTATAAAAGTGTTATGTTGAAATAAACAAAAATTTAATCTAAGCACCCACTTAGTACCAGGTGAATCACTTAAAAGATGAGGTTAAATGTTAGAAGGAGAAGTATAAAATATAACTCACTAACTGCACTTAATCATCAAATAAAAGCAATCTTACATTGTCAGACGTGCTATGGTGTTCCAATGTCCCCTTAGTTGTTGTTGCTAATGTATCAACGTTTTCCTTTACCCTTCTGTAGACTTGAATCCTGAGTGTAACAAATAAAACATCATGCATTTGATAAAAACCAAGTAATGCAGAAAATCTAATAAATAAGAGCAAAAAGAGTAACCCTAAAATGACAAAAACATGATGTCAATGTCATGACCTAATCACATGAGTTGTAGTGCATTTCTTGATTTACTACATGTTATTTGCAACCACAGCCTACATCCACAGATTTCAGACCTAAATATTGTGAAGAAAAGCAAAAAGTCCTACAATACTAAGCCAAGGTTGCTGTTCAACTCTCAGGCCTTTACAATAATAGTTCTAACTTGTAAATCATAATGAGTTATAGTCAAACCTGCATTTATCAACACAGAGCGGACAAGGGTGATATTATTATTTCTTCTTAGTTCGGCTGGTCACAAATAGATATACATAATTCACTATACCCCTCCGGTTGACCAGGTGGGAGAATTATCAAATAACTGGCATATAATTAAAATGTGTACACACAACAGCATTAAAATTAACTTACTGAATCTGTGTCCTAAAAATACAACAACATTCTCTTAGATGGCTGTCTCACACGTTTACTTCTTCTCATCTCTCCCTCTGTTTTGGCCTAAATAAAAAAACATAAACACAAATTGAAATACACTGACTTATTTGTGCTTTAGGATCTGGGTACATATTTACTGTGGAAGAATCCACTGGCTTCTATTAGCAAAATTTAAAAGTTAATGAAAAACGTACATTGCAAAATAAACTACACACAATTCAAAAGTCAAAACGAGAAAATCATTAAATCAAAATACGTTAAATTGATTCTCATGTTCATGCATTCGAGTCGTTTACTAAGTACTATCGTCTAATTTGTAAACCAGCGACATTTAGCATCGAATTGCAAGGTAAAGACCAACAATTCGCTACCATTCAACGGCAGATAAACTCATCTTGTTGAATTAAATAAAATCAGATCGGAATCTTAATAAATTATATTTTATTAAATCAACAAGAGTTCCGCGGTCGGAGATGACCGCATTGAAGCCGGATTTTTGATTTAAATGACAGGAAAGTACCTTTCGTGTTTTTGTCAATGCAATACTTAAATTACTGAAATATTGTTCAAAGGTCAAAATGAAATGTAAGTACTTTTCAAGGCATGAGCAAACCTTGTGTTATGTTTTGAATGCATGCATATACATGAACAACAATAACATTTAAGGTCACAGTGACCTTGACCTTAGAATTAATGACCTTGAAATGACCAGTGGTCATCTAAGTGTGCTTGCAAACCTTCATGTCAAGTTTGAAGACTCTATGTCCAAGCATACCAAAGTTATAACAATTTTAACATTTTAACATTTAAGGTCACAGTGACCTTGACCTTCAAATGAATGACATTGAAATGACCAGTGGTCATCTTCTAGTACTGGCCAATCTTTATTTCAAGTTTGAAGACTCTAGGTACAAGCATACCAAAGTTATAACATGAAATAAGAACTTTAACATTTTTACATTCAAGGTCACAGTGACCTTGACCTTCAAATGAATGACCTTGAAATGTCCAGTGGTTACTTACTAGTTCTGGCCAACCTTCATGTCAAGTTTCAAGACTCTAGGTCCAAGCATACCAAACTTATAACAACTTTAATATTTTTACATTCAAGGTGACAGTGACCTTGACCTTCAAATGAATGACCTTGAAATGTCCAGTGGTTACTTACTAGTTCTGGCCAACCTTCATGTCAAGTTTCAAGACTCTAGGTCCAAGCATACCAAAGTTATAACAACTTTAACATTTTTATATTGAAGGTCACAGTGACCTTCACCTTCAAATGAATGACCTTGAAATGACCAGTGGTCATCTGTTAATCCTGGCCAACCTTCATGTCAAGTTTGAAGACTCTAGGTCCAAGCATACCAAAGTTATACCATGAAATAAGAACTTTAACATTTTTACATTCAAGGTCACAGTGACCTTGACCTTCAAATGAATGACCTTGAAATGACCAGTGGTTACTAACTAGTTATGGCCAACCTTCATGTCAAGTTTCAAGACTCTAGGTCCAAGCATACCAAAGTTATAAGAACTTTAACATTTTTTATATTGAAGGTCACAGTGACCTTGACCTTCAAATGAATGACCTTGAAATGACCAGTGGTCATCTGTTAATCCTGGCCAACCTTCATGTCAAGTTTGAAGACTCTAGGTCCAAGCATACCAAAGTTATACCATGAAATAAGAACTTTAACATTTTCGAGCACGCCGCCACCCCGCCCGCCCGCCCCCCCGCCCGCCCGCCCCCCCGCCCGCCCGCCCCCCCGCCCGCCCGACAACATCAATCTATAAGCCGAGATTTTTTCGAAAAAAATCCGGCTAATAAAACAATATTTTCTTACTGGTTCGCTCATTGTAGATTTCGAAGCCTCCGCCATTTTGTTTGTTTGTGTCTGAATCACGTGACACGAAGCGCGAAATACAAATAGAAAGGGATTTCCTAAGGTAGACGCAAACGTTGTAATACAATTTGGCTGTTGCTCTTTAGTTTTGTAGTTTTTAGCAAAAGGTTGAGTTGGATATGGTTCAAATTAACGAATGTTATTAATTAATCTCAAAATAATAGCCTTCTAAATTCAGTAAACTAATCCATTGGACAGTCCCTTTAATTAACTACCCTTTTAATGCCAACATATTTAAATATCTCTTTAACTTGTTTTGTTTTGTTGTTCTGTAAATAAAATTCATTTTTAAAATGTACAGCGTGAAAATGTCATAGCAGTATTTAACCTTTTATCAAATAAATTGGAGTCTGATAAAAGCGAATCAAGCAGGCATGACACATTGAGGAAAATATCGAAAAGCAGACGATCACAAACAAACTGAAAGTGATTTTCATTTCGTTTGGTTGAGTTATCCAAGTTTTCCAACTTCTGAAGCAATGGGAAAAAGACCAAGGAAACGGAAACTGGATTCATGTGGTAATCTTTTGAACGCGAGGATCATGAGTTATTTGATAAAAGCCTTTGTTTGTCACACTTACTTGATTAAGCAACATATTTTCGAGGACGAATTCAATTTTTGTGGAGTGCTATAAATACAACTTACTTATTTTATTTTCATTGCTGTACAACCGAAAAAAATGAAGCTGCATCACGGCCGTAAATCATGCGCGCCACCTCTTTTTTGATATGCATTAATATATGGCGTACCATTTGGGTCGAAAGTCAACAAGCCCTACTAGGTAAAATGAGAAATGCAGACCTGTTTACTTCTACGGATTCGCCGTAGTTACTACAGATTATTTGGCTAAACTACGCACTACGGGTTTGTACTGAAAAACTACGGATCCTTCGATCAAAATGGTAAATTTTCAGTTTTTAAGAGGGTAATTTATCAATCATAATCATTTTGGCGCTTGCATAGTAATAAGCGTTGCGATTCAAGCCTCCCGGGGAACGAGTGCTGATCGAGCTTGTCGAGACGTCACCGGGCGACAACTGACGTATTGTTTCGCAAATTTAGCCGAATATATACGATTTTACGTTGCTATCTAGTATACACATCTCTCTCTATTGCGGAGAATACGGGCAATAGTCGATGAATCGGGATTGAGCACGCCTGTTTTTACACACGTCCAAGATGGCGGCAAGCAGACAAGAAATTGCGATTAACGGCGAAAATAATAAATACCATTCAAATTAACAACGGGTATCATATGGTTATTTGGGAATAATGTAATGCGTGTGTCAATTAACGCAACATACTACGTTTGAGATTTAAAAAAAAATATTTATCAGAAATCTGCACAGTGAATGTGCGTCACGGAAACGAGTGTTGGAAAATTGGAGTTTAGTCTACTCACATAGTTAAAGCATTTATTATAATAAGATGAGAATCGTTCGAAAATGGAAAGAGACAAACATGATTTGATTTATATGTACATGGATCTGTGTATAATCAGATTCATTTGCATATTCTGCTTTATTATGTTTGTTACGCTGTACAGTTTAATGAAATAGCATTGAACTGAGGTTGTCAAGTGCAAGATATTGAAAGGTAAACAAATACAATATATTATTTTAACTCCATTTAATACATCATTAACACAACAAGAACACTAAAGGATGTTTGTCAATATTTGTTTATGTTTTCCCCTTATGACATTTAATCTTAAAAAAATACTGAATAAAATAAATAGCTACTCTTAAAGAGCTTATGATCAAATGGTGTATTTAAGAATCTATAGATTATTGCAAGTTGAATATGCATGTGGATGGATATTAACTAAATATTGTCTACATTGTAAGAAGACATTGAAGCAGCATTTTATAATATAAAATGCTGTCAAACATGTACTTAAAACAATTTTAATTCTGTTAAAATCATATGTATAATGCTTAATGTCTCCCAATTTCATGGTTTATCGCGCTATTTTTCCAATTTCACGGTTTATCACGCTAATTTTCCCAATCCAAATGGCACAGGCTGTAACAAATCAAAGCAAAAAAAATCACTTAACAAATTTTATTATTAGCAAGTAAATTCATCTAATGCTTTATGTACCTTAAAACTGATATGTGACCCAGTCATGGTGTTTTAATGCTCAAAATGATTGAAAAGTTTAAAACTACTGACAACAGCCCCAAACTACTGAGAGATGCCCTCCATACTACTGAGAAGCAATCGGTAGGGTAAACAGGTCTGGAAATGTCGACGTACACTATGTACGTCAACGTACAAAAATTGTACGTCAACGTACAAATATGAAATACACGTCGACGTATATATTTATACGTCGACGTACAATTTGTACGTCGATGTACATTTTTGTACGTCAACAAACAAATTTTCTGAACAGCCAATCTCAACACTCGTCTCTTGAGCCGCTTTTCCTTCAGATTTATTCATAATCAATGTTGAAAATCTCTTTTTATTGAGGAAAAGAATGAATTAAAATATCAAAATTGAAACAAAAAAAGAATTAAAAATAAATATCTACTTGACAGTATTTATTCTAAAATTGTTTTAAGTAATAAATATTATTAAATGCTGAGACCGTTGTAGCGTAAATATTGTCAGATCGTGAAATCTGTCAAATAAACCAGAAATCTGACCATTCTTGCAGTACCCCCGTGAGATTGCTCAGATCAGTCGCCGTGAAAAATGTCAGATTGATGACAGGTATAAGATTTATCACGATAAGATGATCAAAATCTCGTCGCCGGGTGTGAACATCCAATAACACTAATCTTTGTTTACTTATAAATTTTTGATCATCATCATCACACTTTTTTACTGCAAATATTTGCTGTAAACAAAATGTTTAACATTGTTACTGACAATTTGCTCATAGTTTATCATCATCATCCTATTAACATCATTATCATTATCGTTTTCAAATAATAACCCAAATACAAAATAGAAATGATTGCTTTTATTTGACAGGACTTCGAAATACAAATGCAAAATAACTGTAATGTAACGGGTTATAATGGGTATATTTCAGTAAAATGTATATGCAATGTATTTTATTATTATGAGTTTATTTTATGAAAGGATAATAGATATATTTCAGTAATATGTGACGAACAGAAAAATATAAGAATCGTGACTCGCAAAATGCATATAAACAATTAGTAGGTACATTAAGCGGGAAGAAGCGACATTCCGATGCGTAAAAATATAAGAATCGTGACTCGCAAAATGCATATAAACAATTAGTAGGTACATTAAGCGGGAAGAAGCGACATTCCGATGCGTTTTCCAGGTGTGAATACAAATTGGAGATGTCAAATTAAATGGAGACCCGCGAGTACAGAGGCGTAAAGTCCGGTGGTACGATATGTCATCTGTCCATGAACGCCAAGATGCACACGTTTGACGCCCATTACTTGATGACAGGCGTGGGTCACGAATTAGGCGAGTACGTAACGAAATTGGTATAAATACCTCATCAAAATATGCTGAGGGGAGCCATTTGAGCCATTCGAGCCAATCGAGTGGAGTAGTCACGCTTTCTTGACGTGGCGGCCAATAGGCCGCCGCGCTGTAAAATTGTACTTCATGAACATTAGAAGCGTTGTGTTAGAAATTATTTAACAGAAATAATTCTCGATGAAAACAGAAATGAACTTTGGTTGTTACTGTGTATTATCAACGAACACTGTGTAATTACGCTACACAGTAATTATTTTGACGCCTGTATGTGTTCCATTTTCAACAGAGATTGACCTCAATGGCACCGCTCAGTTGATGAATCTCGAGACGACTTTAAACGGGGTAACATCCTTGCTCAGATGTCTAAAGAACCGAAACGATAATATGTAATGATGTAGGGCATTTACTTATGAATACTAACAACGCACAAGTATCACATTAGTATGGCATGTAAAAAGTGCAAATATATTTATAACAATTTTGCGGAAATTATATAACTAAATTCATGATTTAAGCCCAAGTCTCACTATTGCTGGTAGAGCCCCGGTTCATCCCGGTTTGCTATCGCCGGTCAACCGGCGAGAACCAGGATGATTCATATAAATTATTTAACGCGGTCACAATATTTCCCGGTGCCGCCTCGGTTGAAGCCGGTCAACAGCCCAGCAGAGTCCCGGTCAACCCAGGACTGGCTACGGTTCATCCCGGTTAAGCCCCGGCAGAGCCACGGTTGTCGCCGGGTATGCCCCGGTTGAGCACCGGTGAAAGCCGACAGCGTCCCGGTAGAGCCAAGACAGCGTCACGGCAGAGCCTCGGTTAACCAAAACTCCGCCGGCACTCACTGGGGCTATACCGGCATTAGACGCGATCAACGCTACGGCAACACCCCGGTTTAACCCCGGTCGTAGCCGGTAATACCCCGGTGGAGTCCCGTCGAATGCCGGTAAACTTATGTACGGAAGCTATACCAGGACTATGACGGCATTCACCGGGGCGTTGCCGTAGCTATGACGAGGTCTTCATGGGCCCCGGTGGAGCTACAATGCCATCCCGTTTGTTCCCGTTGCCACGCCGGTCTTTGCCGGTCCTTGCCGGAGACTCCCGGTTCATGCCGGAGGTATTTTACATTTTGATACTTTCTCGTTGAAGCCCCGGTTCATCCCGGTAGAGCCCATGTTCATCCCGGTAGATGCCGGATCACGCAACGGGTGTCCGCCGGCGTCATAGTGAGACTGGGCCTTTAGCGGTTTGAATAAACTGATCCCCGCCGATGCCCAAAGTGCACACAGGACGCCCCCAACGGCCATCAATCACGTTGAGTTGCTTAAATATGATCAATTTAGAATTGTGCACAATTAGTTAAAAGAAGCTACTATTATCTGCAAGATTCATCCACCACTACCAATGAAGAGAAGTGTACATGACTTCACGTACACCCCATACAATAATCGGAAATAATGAATGATTCAGGTAAAAGCGCGAGCGGGATACGCAACCCTAACTGCATATGATGAAACAATTTTAACAGCTTTACTTCACCGACATCAACATCTAACCAGTCACACCAAAACAAAATATTAAGTTATCTTAAAATAAGCATAATATTTTAAAATTAAACGTTTATTACGTAAGCAAACAAAAAAGTACTCTCCAGGAAGTGTGACAATATACAATACACATGCACAATATGAATAAAAAAATAATCAAAATAATCAATTAAACTTAGCTGCTTCAGACTGAAATGAAAAAAACACACATAAACTTGTTATGTTAATAAATTGACATACCGGTTCGGAATCCATTTTAAACTTATTGGCGGGTGCACACAGCAGCGGATAATATGCCAGGTTAAAACAAGATTTTACATCCGTTGATGCGGATTTTGACACCGACGCATATATATACGTCGCTCTTGGTTACAGAAAAATTCCCACGCACGGATTTCAACCGTCTTTGTTTACAATCAATTATCTGCACAAGTACTGGAATTTGTATAGCGTTTTTTAAAGGCGTATGTCCAGGCGTGTGCCGGGAAAACAGGGCTTAATGTAATTTTTTATTCAGCTCTATATTATTTATATCAAATCTGTATGAAACAATATCGGTGAACATAAATCCGGTGTTAATTTTGAAAATTAATTATGGATATAAAACGGAGCATTAATCCGAATACATGTATAAAAAAAACACCGGGCGTATTGCATATTAGTTTGGAGACATGACTCACAAATGACCAACAGCTGTTTCATATGTAATCAAGATTAACACGAAATACCAACCTTTCTATAATAAAGTTTATATGCGTACTTCAATATTATAGTTTTATAGCATTGCATGTGGTGTAATATAAGTGTTTTCTTATGAAAGAGCTGTTGGTCATTTGGGAGTCATGCTATGCTGTACATATACATGCAAACCTTAATTTAGATTAAGCAAACTAAAACACTAGGTATTTGTCAAGAACCATACGAGTCAAAAACATACGTGTCGTAAGAGAGTAATCGTGCGCAGCGAGACTTGTTCATATAGAATTGAACCTCTAATTGCTTTCTTTCGAAATAATTTAATGTCTCCGAACTAATATGCAGTTTGTCGGCAGTTTTTTTGTACAATTCAACAGTAAAATGATTAATACCGTCAAACATCTTATATTACACATACTAACTGTTAGCGTTAAGTACGCGATAAAACATAAAAGAATAAAAAATAATAATATAACAATTAATAAAAAAATAACTATTGATTTCCTCAAGTGAATATGTTTTCCAAAATATTCGCACCAATGCGGAATTTATTCAAGACAGTTAATTCGCATAAAACCTTATGACATAGGAGAGAGCTGTTTGTCATTTGGAAGTCAGGTCCCAAAATGTGTTTTAAATGGAACTTAGTTCCAAAAAGGGGGGTTTAAGCGTTTTAATTCTGAAATAAATAAATTCAAAGACATCGAACGCGTCGAGATACTAAAATAATCTTGATTTATGTTATAAAGAAGCGCAAATCAGTCCATGTTTTTATGAAAAATTACAAAGCAATTCATGCAAACAATGGGAAAGTATTGACCCACTGAGAAAAAACAATACGTCAGATTACGACTCATGCATTGCAGTATATGTATTTTTAAAGTGCCATCCAACGATATTTGACAAGTACTTTTTAAAAATTATTGGTGAGGCGGGGAAGGTGGAGGCGGGCGTATATTAATAACCCAATACGGTAAATACATGGACATTAATTACAATGAAATAAAAAGAAATGAAATTTATTTTTATTTAATTTTTTTTTATTTAATTTGATGTTGTTTGCTTGATAATTTATGTAATGCTCGTTGATACCAATGTATTTATGAGAAAAATTATGTTGTACATTCTGTGTTGGTCTTATACAAAAGAAACAGGTACAGGTTTCTCTTCTGAATATCTGCTGAAATTCTACATTTAAATTGAGATAAACTTTGAAATATTTCAGGCCGTGGTAAACTTTCTTATTGAACAGTTCATGTATGCCTTTGCCATACTCTGAAATTGTTAGTATGTTTCTTAATCAAGTATCAATTTGAAATTAATACAAAAACTATAGAATCCAACTTGTGCCGTTCTGCCCGGGTGTAAGCCAAAAAATAATTGATCCAAATAGACCAGTGCGTTTACGGCAGTGATTAACTCCGCCTTTTCATCCGTATTCCCCGCTGACATCGACTGCGCATGCGTAGAGATTAATTAATCGCTTAAAGAGATGAATTCATCCCTTGCGCTGGGTTTTGATGAATTCATCTCTTATAGGGCTTAATTCATCCCTTGCGATCAATTCATTTCTTTTAGGGCTTAATTCACCGCAATTAACCCCTAAAAGCCACTGTAAAAGGTTTAATATAGATTAATTCGGATGAAAAGGGGTGAAAACGGATTGATCCCTAAAATCGGCTGAATGAGGGTTATTTTTTAGAGATTCTTAAGAGATTAATTCCGGAACAAAATCCCTAACCCCACTGTAACCCCCCCCCCCCCCCTCTCCCTACATACATAAATGTTTACATTTGTCTAAAAACTCCTCAGATGTCTACAAAGGCACAAACGTAACAAAATAGCCTTCTGCTCAAAGTTAAATTGTGATATATAGCATGTTGTTTAACACATGCTTCAAAATGGCTCATGTAACGGAGTCTCACATAATTGTATATTACAGAGTCGCTGATTGAAAGGCTTTTCAAACTGCCTCTATAAAGATTTTGATTCCTTCTGTTATGAACTCGAGTGAGTTATCTCTTTCACATGAGAAAGGTATATCGTTACCATGACCTGCTTAGTACTTCACAGAAGATAGGTATGTTGTTACCATTATCTACTTTGTTCTTCACAGAAGATAGGTATGTCGTTACTATTATCTACTTTGTACTTCCAATGAGACCGTTAAGCCCTTATCATGACCTACCTAGCACTTCACATGAAATAGATAGGATGTCACCATGACTTACCGGTACATTTTACTTCTTCTG
Source organism: Dreissena polymorpha (assembly GCF_020536995.1). Lineage (NCBI taxonomy): Eukaryota > Metazoa > Mollusca > Bivalvia > Myida > Dreissenidae > Dreissena > Dreissena polymorpha. The sequence goes on along the minus strand of NC_068361.1, from coordinate 18,681,644 downwards.
TCCAACCACAAAGTGTTTACATGGGCTGTTCAATCATACGTTTGTATACCCCCATTACCAATGGTAATGGGGGCTATATAGGAGTCACTTTGTCGGTCGGTCTGTCTGTCTGTCGTGGGTCTGTCCCGAAAGCTTGTCCGGGCCATTACTTAGTTGTTCATTGTGAGAGGTTTAAATCATTTGGCACAATTGTTCACCATCATTGGACGGTGTGTCGCGCAAAAAATAACGTCTATCAAGGTCAAGGTCACACTTTGAGTTCAACGGTCAAAAATTGCCAATAACTATGTCGTTCGTCGTTCATTGTGATATTTTAAAATCATTTGGCGCATTTGTTCACCATCATTGGACGGTGTGTCGCGCGAAAGAATATGGTCGATATCTCCAAAGTCAATGTGACACTTTGAGCTCAAAGGTCAAACATGGCCATAAATGTACTAATGTCAGGGCCCGTATTCACCAAAGAATTCTTAGACTTAAGTCTAAGAATAAAGAATATTCTTTAAATTGATATATTCAATAAGTGCTTGAATTTTGAGTAAAACCTGTTATTAAACACCTCTATATATGGCATTCTTCATGTAGAACATTGTGGTATGACATTATTACCAGTGGAGGCATCTGTATATTCAAACACTGAATGCATTTTTCTTGGTTCCAAGTCGTTTATTTTTTCTTAAGTCTAAGAATGGATTGGTGAATACGGGCCATGGCCCATATTTATGTCGTTCATTGTGAGATTTTTTTCATCATTTGGCACATTTGTTCACCATCATTGAATGGTGTGTCACGCGAAAGAATAACGTTGATATCTACAAGGTCAAGGTCACACTTAAAGTTCAAAGGTCAAAAAAGGCCATTAATGTGCTTGTCCGGGCCATATCTTTGTTGTTCATTGTGAGATTTTAGAATCATTTGTTCACCATCATTGGACGGTATGTTGTACGAAAGAATAATGTCGATATCTCCAAGGTCAAGGTCACACTTTGAGTTCAAAGGTCAAAAATGGCCATAAATGATAATGGCATAATAATTCTTAAAAATCGCCATAAAGTAGCTCCTCTGGTTTTGTGAAGACAGAATGCAAACTAGTCTGTGTCAATGCGGCACGTGGGGGTAAACGTCATGTCTGTGACAAAGCTCTAGTTATAATGTACTGAGACAGGTACCGCGCTGATAAAGTTACGTGCGGTCTTAATTCGATCTTGGTGCTTGTATTAACTTAATTGTACGGTTACCATGTTTCAGTGGCCCAAAGTCCAAACCAAGTGTCAACACATATTATGGACTGTGCATGTAGATCTCACAGTCAGCTATCACGCTGATAAAGTCACGTACCGTTTGAATTCGTGACGAGCATGTCATCATTCATTCAATATACTAGCAGCGCTTTAATTACAATGCAAGGTACAGCGACCTTGGTTGAGTATCCAGACGCCCCACACAGATGTTTTCACGGACTAAGGACCAGCATATGCTTGTAGAGTGCACAAATACCTAACATTTTACAAAAGTGATCTGTATCTTAATTTGTAAATGTGCTATTTGAGCTAAATAGGGTACATCGCTAAATCGGTCGAATATTTGATTATTTTTCAAGGAGCGTTCTTTGATAACTTTAAAACGATTCCATTGACCTACTGTGGTACATCGACTAACTTTACACACATACTTTTCCCATTGTGCTTTAAAATCACTTAACAAAGGTCAATATTTTTCTTTTGCATAGGCACATTTTAACTTACTTACACTTTGATAAAGGCATTTATCTTGACAACTTAACCGCAATTATTTCTGAGCATCGACATTTACATCATAATCTATCAAACTATTAAATACGATAAGAATCAACAAGAGCTTGTCACAATAGCGACGAAGAATACTCCCAACACCGCATGTTATAATACAAATGTATGTAGAAAGTTGATTACAAGTTTTCCCTGGAGCGCGGCCAGTTTATACACAAGGTGGATGGTCTTAAGAAAATCATGTAAAGAACTATAAATTATTATATACCGAAAAGTACACTGTTGTTCCCTCGAAATTGTTTGAAAATTGTTTATTGGGATAAATAAGTCTCTATAAATCACGTGACCCCCGGGAAGTGGTCATCTTGACCACAAATGCATAATTTGAACAACTTGTGTTGAAGACCATTTACGATGTTACACACCCAAAATTAAATATCTGTAGTTTTGGTCTCAGATAAAGAAATGATTTTAAGCTACTTTGCTATGTGAGTCTTTAATACATTGTTTCGCCGCATGGCGTGGCCACTGTTTACCCCATTAGCATAAGGAAAATAAACTTCATTATGAGCATAACTATACGTTGTAACATAACCTAAGATAACTAAACGTCATAGAGGACGACTATACGATTTAACATAACCTAAGATAACTAAACGTTATATAGGACGACTATACGATGTAACATAACCTAAGATAACTAAAGTTATATAGGACGACTATACGATGTCACATACTAGTAACCTTAGATAACTAAACGTTATAAAGGACGACTATACGATGTAACATAACCTAAGATAACTAAAAGTCATAGAGGACGACTATGCGATGTAACATAACCTAAGATAACTAAACGTCAAAGAGGACGGCTATACGATGTAACATACCCTAAGATAAGTAAACGTCATAGAGGACGGCTATACGATGTAACATAACCTAAGATAACTAAACGTCATAGAGGACGACTATACGATGTAACACCACCTAAGATAACTAAAAGTTATATAGGACGACTATACGATGTAACATAACCTAAGATAACTAAACGTCATAGTGGACGAGTATACGATGTAACTTAACCTAAGTTAACTAAACGTCATAGAGGAAGGTTAAACGATGTTATATAACCTAAGATAACAAAATGTCACAGAGGGCGGCTCTACGATTTACATAACCAAAGATAACTTAACGTCATAGAGGACGGCTATACGATGTAACATAACCTAAGATAACTTAACGTCATAGAGGACGACTATACGAGGTAACATAACCTAAGATAACTTAACGTCATAGAGGACGACTATACGAGGTAACATAACCTAAGATAACTAAACGTCATAGAGGACGACTATATAGAGAATAATAGGTTAGTGTTGATTATAGATCAGGTTTATCATGCGAGGCTTAGAAAACAAAAAGCACGAGCTTTGGCGAGTGCTTTTTCGTTTTCGTGCCGAGCATGATAAACCTGATCTATAATCAACACTGACCTATTATTCTATTTATCCCACTTTTTATTAAGTAAACTTTTTTTATTCAAACAAAATAAGTTTTCATGAGTGTTTGTCGTACTTTGATAATGACTGTAGTGTAACCAAGGTCAGTGTATTACTCCGCGTTCCAAAAATAACCGCTGATCAAATAATCATTTTTTTAAATCAGAATATCGTTCTGTAACAAAGTGTCGAGCGTTATTAATTACAATTTTAATCATATTGAATTGCAAATCTTTAAGTTTTATGATATCAATATGACATTAAGTTGTTATATACAAGGAACTACATTTGTTTACAACGTAGCCTAACATCACACACAATTCACTTTTTTGATATCAAACTATCGAGTCGATCACGAGGTGCACACTATTTGCTTCTTTGTTATAATATGTGGTTATTTCGTGACGAAATAACAAAGATTACTTGGATTTAAGCTAATTATAGACATTAACATTTTGAATGTTGAAAGTGGCACCAAAGAATTGTGAGGCAAAGTTGTTCGAACTAGAGAAAGACATCTGCTGGTGAAGTGACTGGGTGGGGCAAACATCAAAATCAACTTGTTCGACGGTAGACAGTGGTTGTCTAGGCTGCATTTCGGCCATAGTTTCGGTGCGTGAAGGCGAACAAGAGGAATCTGTTGGATTGTTACATTTACTGGACTGAGCAAGAATGAACACTTTTGCTGCTGTTCAACAGATATGTTGGAATAATTGGTTATGGACTGGACATTTTTGTGCCCTGTTATGGCCATGGTTTCAGTGGGTGGAATGTTTGCATTTCGAAGTTTTTGGACCAGGAATTTGCGAACTGAGTGGTTCGTTATTCTCTTGTGCTTGAGAAAGCCGGCGTCTTTTGCCATGGCCTTCAGCATCTGACCTAACTTGTTGACACCCAATTGTTGACGCAAGAATCACCGGGATGCAGTGTCATTTGTGCGTATTGCCAGGTAGAAAAGATGCTTTGAAGAAAAATCAGATGGACGCATATCCGAGTACAACTTGTAAATTAACACAGGATTTCTTGGTCCAGACGATTGTTTTCTACGGTCAAAGGGGAGCAACTCGAACTGACTTCTTCAAAGGGGAGCAATAACAACAGAACCTATTTGCATAGTGTTAAATTTACCTAATACTAGGTTTTAATGACAATAAATGACAAAAAAACACTTTTTTGCTACTTTCGTTAGTTTTAAGGTCATTAAGATTAACAAACATTTGAGATTGTTTTTATTATTGATGCACTTGGCAAATACAGGTGACGAGGTGCATGGGAAAAAGTAGTCCCGGTTCGGCAGTTGATGACGTCATTTCGTGCCATTGATTATAGCCTTGCCGTTGATTATAGATGAAATTTAATAAACGGGGCTTTAATCAACCGATTTCGCTGTAAAAGTGGGATAAACGATGTAACATAACCTAAGATAACTAAACGTCATAGAGGACTGTTATACAATGTAACATAACCTAAGATAACTAAACGTCATAGAGGACGACTATACGATGTGACATAACCTAAGATAACTAAACGTTATATAGGACGACTATACTATGTAACATAACCTATGATAACTAAACGGTATATAGGACGACTATACGATGTAACATAACCTAAAATAACTTAACGTTATATAGGACGACTATACGATGTAATATAATCTATGATAACTAAACGTCATAGAAGACGACTAAACGATGTAACATAACCTAAGATAACTAAACGTCATAGAGGACGGCTATACGATGTAACATAACCTAAGATAACTAAACGCCATAGAGGGCGGCTATACGATATAATATAACCTAAGATAACAAAACTTCATAATGAGAATGACTATACGATGTAACATAACCTAAGATAACTAAACGTCATAGAGGACGAGTATACGATGTAACATACCGAATATAAAGAATACAGAATGTGAGCCTTATGGTTTCAAGACTATTTGTATGCTAATATTTTGTATTAAAAATCATGAAGCCACAGATTGTCGAAAAAAAAATGAAAAGAGACATACTTTTTGTAATTTAGAACCTGTGATGATAAAAATCGCACAAAATCAACTTCATATCCTAAGAAACAGTTTTGTAATTTTGAACGCTGGACGTTGATTAATTAAGGAGAACGCATGTGCACAAGTTTGTTCACAGACAGACAGACAGGCAGACGGACAGACAGGCAGTCGGACAGAAAGACAGACAGACAGGCAGACAGACAGTGAGGCATACATACATACATACATACAGACAGACAGACAGACAGACAGACAGACAGACAGACAGACAGACAGACAGACAGACAGACAGACAGACAGACAGACAGACAGACAGACAGACAGACAGGCAGACAGGCAGACAGACAGACAGACAGACAGACAGACAGACAGACAGACAGACAAACAGACAGACAAACAGGCATACTGACAGACAAACAGACAGACAAACAGACAGACAGACAAATGTTCGCCGTTTCCGATTTTGGAATTTGCGAGTTTTCTATTTATTATAAAATATTTTATGAAAACAACAACATTTTTTGGACGGGGATTTTTGATAAGGGAGGGCGAGGATAAAAATCAGAAAATATTTTTTTCAAGCCATATAATGATTAATCAATATGTCTTCTTCATTTAAGCCTAAGAATGTTCGTCTGTTTGTGATGTTAGCTTTTAAATCTATAAATAAATGAATATTTTGTTTGATAATCTGAGAAGTAGTAAGCTTAAACTACGGGCATTTTCTGATAAGTAAGTGATCTTATAAATATTCAGGTGATGGGAATAGCACAAGTATAATAAACGATTGTCATATGGAATATTTTATTACTGTATATAAAGAATTACAGATTACTGCCTGAGTTTTTGTATAAATCAGGCTTAGAATAAATAATTCGTGCTGAGCCTGCTATGTTACAAAACTGTAATATTTTTGTCGCCGCGACTGTCACGCAAAATATCGTGTGTCGCTTCGTGTGTCTAGTGTCGCCCTTTGAACGCGACACTAGACACACGTAGCGATACTTGATATTTTTCGCGACATTCGCGGCGACGCACGACCAATTTCTTGAAAGTCGCGGCGACGCAAGCTATTTTTCTTGACAATAGCGGCGACGCACAATAGCTTGCGCGACAGTCGCGGCGACGCACGATATATTTTACACGATAAATCGTTTTTTGGGCTACCTTCACAAGGGCGATATATCGTGTTAAATATATCGTGCGTCGCCGCGACTGTCAAGAAAAATAGTGTGCGTCGACGCGACTGTCAAGAAAAATATCGGACGTCGCCGCGACTGTCAAGAAAAATATCAACTATCGCTTCGTGGGTCTAGTGTCGCCCATGATGAAAGAAGGGCGAGATTATGAATGGCACTATCCGGATTCCGTAGTTTGTTTGCGTTTTTATTGCCTTTTGTGTCTCAAATATGTTACATCAAGGTGCCCAATTGTTTTGTTAAATCCTCTCCCACCCTGGATGCAAAATGGTACCATGTGAACTTGAAATACGAAGGTGCAATATACCTTTTTGCGCCAATTAGACGCAATCTGATCCTTGTGTACTAAAATGGTGCCTTAATTGTTTATTCCGAATAATATGACTGACCTCCAACCATTGAATGATATAGCAACTTCATGTTGAACTAATATAATAATATATCATGCAGCGTTGTATCAGGCAGATATCAATGCAGTGGTAGAGTTAAAATTAAGTCGTGAAAGAGGATGAAAGCGACAAACACCTATAAATATACCAATACAAAGTCCACATAGAATGTTTGCTTACAAGATATACTGTCTTAACCGCAAATTTATATCACTAGTCGAAGTTCGCTTTATGACCAGTTTGAACATGTCTTATATTCGTACAGCTATATAGGATATATTTGATATTCAACCTTGAATGAACCATACGTAAACCAAACTTCAATAAACTTGGCCTAATAGTCCGACCTACGAATCTGTTAAACATATAATTATCGCTTAAAGGGGCATTTTCACGTTTTTGCAAATTGACGAAATAAAAATAAATTGTTTCAGAATCGCACATTTATGCTGTAGTTATGATATTTGTGAGAAAAAAGTAATACTGAACATTTACCATGCTCTAAAATATTCATCATATGCATCTTTGGACGATTTAAAAACCTAAAAATTATAAAGAATTGTAACGCAAAACGATTGAATAATTTAGAGAGTTGTTGTCTATATATTTTCTAATACTACGAGGACTGCTTATATAGAGAATAAAAAACCTCACTGATTGTTTAAGCACGGATGGCAAAGTATTCTAAGCGATAGAATTTTACTACAGGGGTCAGTGGATCGTGCCGATCCCAGTTGAGGGTTACTTGTTTTTCTTTCTTTAATGTTATTCTTGTGTTTTTATTTTAGCTTTAAGATCCAATTTTAACATTTATCAATATGAAGCATTTAATGACAAACTTCAATACATGCCTAAATCTGTAAATATGTCCCTTTAATAGTAACTAAGTACTTAAACACGGCACGCGGTTTAGACATATGGATATCGAAACTGGTTTTATAAAGAAATAATAAAATGGCGTCTAACTTAAAAACTTCGCAACAAAAGGGATCAGACGTATTTTACGAAGTATGTTGTTCTGTTTGCGACGAGGATGGCATAAATAATGAAGGACTGTTTCACTGTAAAATATGTTTAAAAACATACTGCGACGACTGTGTGAAAATGCACAAAAAACTACTTAAGGATCACGCGGTGTCAGCGAAATCTGATGGTGATAGCTGGTATGTTGCGAACAAAGTGGATGACAATATAGAGTTTTGTGAGGACCATACGATTCAAAAACTAACGATGTTCTGTGAAGATCATGAACAGTTGCTATGTAATTTATGTCTCCTGCTCAATCACAGGTCAGTGGGTATTAATATAAATTTATGTCAAGGCCAAGTAAAATTATACTTGTTCCGTGTATACATAATAGGTTTTCACGCATTTCACATCAGAAATGTACAGTAGAATTAACGATAATAATTTAAATATATTTATAACTATATTAATCATTCTACTTTTTCTGCTATTGTTATTACCACAACTTCTCCATCTACTTCGACAACAACAACTTCTTCTTATGCTACAACAGCAACTACTGCTAATATTTATGCTACTGACGCTTCAATTCGACTAAAACTACACCAAGTACAAATGCTTCTACTTCTACATCTACTATAACTACTACTACTACTACAACAGCTACTACTACTACTACTACTACTACTACTACTACTACTACTACTACTACTACTACTACTACTACTACTACTACTACTACTACTACTACTATTACTACTACTACTACTACTACTACTACTACTACTACTACTACTACTACTATTACTACTACTACTACTACTACTACTTCTACTGCTACTGCTACTTCTAAAACTACTACTACTACTTATCATACTACTAATAATAATACTTCTTCTACTACTACTTCTACTACAACCACTGTTACTTTTACTACTACTACTACTGGCACTACTATTACTACTGATACTACTACTGTTACTACTACTTCAACTACCAATACTTCTCCACTACTACCACTACTACTACTACTTCTACTACTACTACTACTACTACTACTACTACTTCTACTACTACTACTACTACTACTACTACTACTACTACTACTACTACTACTACTACTACTACTACTAAACTACTACTACTACTACTACTACTACTACTGCTACTACTACTACTACTACTACTACTACTACTACTTCTACTACTACTACTACTACTACTACTACTACTACTTCTACTACTACTACTACTACTACTACTACTACTACTACTACTACTACTACTACTACTACTACTACTACTACTACTACTACTACTACTACTACTACTACTACTACTACTACTACTACTACTACTACTACTACTACTACTACTACTACTTACTACTACTACTAACTTCTCACTTACTACTAACTCTACTACTACTACTACTACTACGACTACCTACTATACTACTACTACTAACTGCTACTACTACTACTACTACCACTCTACTACTACTACTACTACTACTAATACTACTAACTACTACTACTACTACTCCTACTACTAACTACCTACTACTACTACTACTACTACTACTACTACTACTACTACTTCTTCTACTACTACTACTACTACTACTACTACTACTACTAACGACTACGAATACTACATTACTACTACTACTACTGCTTACTACGAATGACTACTTCTACTACTACGACTACTACTGCTACTAGACAAGAACTACTCTACTACTACTACGACTACTACTACTACTACTACTACTACTAACTACTACTACTACTACTACGACTACGACTAACTACTTCACTACTAACTACTACTTACTTACTACTTTCTATTACTACTACCTTCTACTTTAACTTCTTTGACTACTTCTTCTTTTACTACTTATATCAATACATCTACCAACACCTATTTCTCTTACTTATAACTGTATAGGAATAATAAAATATTTGCTTCCCTTTCAAATTAGGGTCCGTTAGGATCACCCATTCGCAATGGAACAAAGTATATACTTGTCCAAAAAGGGTCTTAAAATCCCTATGAAGGTTTCTACACAAAAACACATTTTAATAGTCAAAACGATGCTTTTCCCCAATAGTAATAACACGGCCCCATTCCCAAAATAATGAAAAAAAACGACTGTAATAACAAAAATACTACAACTAATAATGATAATAATCGTTATATTAATAGTTAACAATAATTACTATAATTATATGCTATTATGATTATCATTGCTATTATTAGTAGTAGTATTAGTATTATTATCATTATTATATCATCAATATTATTATTGTTAATATTTATTTTTATCATTATTGCTATTAAAAAAACAACATCGTCTACATCGCCCTTATCATCATGTTCAACAATCATCACCACCAACATCTTCATCATCACCATTATCGCCATTAATTAACATCAACATTATCAGCATGACGTAAGACTCGACATAGAATAATCAGAATAATCTACACCCATATGTTCCGTTTAACGCACATTTGCATTTCAGGCAATGCAGTAAGGTGTTTACATTGGCTGAACAGGCCAAATCAAACTCACAACGTATACCCCTTGTTCAAGTGACGAAAGGAATAGAAAAGTCGCAGAAGCGTTTAAAGGATATGGTGGACAGAGGAAAAGATAACATAAAATCACTTAAAGCTTCTTACGAACAAATTTATGAAGAAATACTTGATGAACGTCGACAGATCAACGAGAATCTTGACCGACTTCAGCAAAACACCATAAGGGAATTGCAATCAATTCACGAGCGCTTAAATAATTCCATTGAAGATGACACCAAGCGATGCTTAGAATGTATTTCAAAGTTAAAGATATATGGCGCTAAGCTCAAAGACATTATTATACCTGAACGAACGTTTATTACGTTAAGGAAATGTATTGATCAAACTGCTGCAGCAGATTCACTCCTAAAAAGCATGATCAAGAAGGATGGAACAGATATTAAATTCCAGCCTAACCGTGAATTGATTCAATTTCATGCAGACTGCACTGATTTTGGGAAAATCATCATAGGCGATCCACAACATAACGTTGATCCAAACAAGATTGTCAGCATTGAGGACAAGTCAGAATATAATGTTCGAACAGCTACTGATAAATACTCATGTTCGATTACGGGTATATGTACGACTTCCAACGGGGATCTTGTCATTGCTGACTGTCACAATAATTGTGTGAAACTCCTTAATCAGGCGTACAAGGTGATTGATCAAGTTCAGCTTCCTACTTGTCCGTGGTCCATGTGTAGCATTTCCTCCTTCGAAATGGCGGTGACTGTTAGCGAACAAGAAGCTGATGCTCTTAACGAGATTCATTTATTACGGGTAGATGGCGGAAAGATTATACGCAAACAGGTTCTAGAAATGAATCATGTCTGTTATGGAATTGCGCATGTCGATGCAGAAGTGTTTGTGACTTCCGGTACTGCGTTGTACGAATACACAATGGAAGGACGGTTAGTTAAGAAGTTATACGAAGATAGTACTGATGAATGCCGAGGTGATATATGAGTACATAATTTTTTCGTTTTTTTTTTCAGGGATGCTTTGCACTTTGTGTTTACATATGCATGAACTTGATAAAGATGAGATCTGAGCGTAGATTGTATCAATACGGCTGTTAATTACATAGGACAGGCACATAGTGGAGGACCGACTTTAATGTTCTATAAGGGTTTCAATGACGTTAATTGAAATCATGCACTCTAGTCCGGTTCCGAAACGTCACCTCCGATTAATTAAAATTGTTTGACAGGTATTTCAATTATCAGAATATCTCTATCATGACATTAATGAGTTATGTACTAATAATGTTGTTTACAACAAAAGAACCTTTACACACTAAGCATCACATGCGGTCCCAATTTTTCAAAATTTCTTATATTATTTCAGAATAACTGGCTTAAGTCTTTTAAAATTGAATTAGTTTTTTAAATAAATATGTTCCTATTTTTTATTTCATGTATTTTTCCATTTAAAGGTTATACATTTGAACGATAACTGTTTGCTAACTTTTGATATGAGAATAAGTGAGCTTACGCTAATACTATTTAGAAAGAAATACTAATATTCAAGATTTCGTGCCACATTGTGTAAGTTGTATTCCTCATTTAGTTTTAGGTGTTGGGGTGAGTCCTGATGGGAAGATGATCTATGTGACGGACGGGACTGATGACAAGCTTCTCACACTGACAATGGATGGAACAGTCACAGCTACGTTCCAGGATTCCGCATTCAAACATGACAAGATTACAGATAACATACATGTGGCAGCCACAGGGCAGGTTTTCGTCTATGGTGACAACTCCATAAGTCAAGTGGATACAGTCGGCAAGACAATCCTCAATACCATCTCTGTTGACATTGCAAAACCTGCATCTGTCTACTTTAATGAAGTAACGAGAAAACTAATAGTTGGATTTTGGTGGCACGACAACATCAATGAGTTCAAAACAAAAACAGTTCCGACTTTTTAAATGACAAAAAAAGCAAATAAAGAAAGTTATTACAGCATTACGTAATTTATACTATTATTCATTTTTTAACCGAATTTCTATTTCAAGAAATTAAGAAGCTTTTATAATTAAATTCAAGCGTTTTATTATTTACCCTTTTTGTACAATTTTACATGAACGGAAATTACGTATTGCATGTAATTTACTTTCGGTAAACGGTTGCGATTTTATTAAGGTAGCGCACCTTTAATGATTTCCCGCGATTTATTTTACGATCATTGCCGATCTTAAATGATCGGTTATTTCCGTGAGATGCATTTTATTTATTTCAAACTTCGAAATTTGATATGTGTTTACCTAATTCATTTAGAATACATTATTTTCACTATTTACCTGTTTACTTATGAATATCTAATTTAAGTTTGCATTGGTGTGAAGTTGTTGTGGCCGAATGGTTAAGGCGATGGACTAGAAATCTTTTGGGATCTTCCAGCGCAGGTTCGAATCCTGCCGACATCGCATACTTCTTGCGCCGCGTTTTATTTCTTTTCTAACGTAATTGGATTTAATATAGCATATAAGCTATGTTTATTGTTAAATATGTTGAAATTTGTTAGAACATCCTTCAATTTTTAAAATTAAAACAACGTTATGGCTAAATTGGGTAAATTACTGCTGAAAATACGAATGATGCATGTTGCATTTTTATTATTATTTCAAAAAGTAAACGGTAAATCTGTCTATTTCTTGGTATTTTTGCTGTATATAGTGTTTCTATAAAAAAAATAAGTTTAAAATATAACTTTAATGATACTATTTTGAATTTTATGACACTTTGTTTTTAACCGACCCAATTTTTACTTGGCTAAAATCACTAACATTTCATGGCGCTATTCCATAGATAAAAAATTGTAAAAAATAAATGTCTGTAAAAGAATACTTATTTCATATTGTTTAAACTTTAAACACCTTTACTGCATCTGTACACACCAACTGCATGCCCATATTTGGAAATCTGAATGAATTATGGAACTTGTATATACATCAGGGGTGAAAATAAACTGGACAAAAGCTAAGCGTGAGGGTGGTTTTGAAAAAATCGATATATTTTTTTTAAAAAGCATGGAAAGCCTACCTACAAATTTGCATGTAGTTCAGTGAAATGATGCTGATTAGGAAAATAATTAATTAAAATATATTTGGATATGTGCCCATTAGAGGTGCGCTACCTTAATAGCAGTGACTTTTGGTTTTGAAGTGCATGTTTGTTTTTGTATGTATTAATATTTTTTTTGACTTGTATTCAGATTTAATTTCATATCGTCATTTAAAATGTGTCCTAGTTATAGTCATGACAGTCAGATTAGCTACAATTAGACCTGATCAAAGCATGGAAAGAATGTCATTCATTATAGTTAGCTCGCCTGAGCATGAAGTGGTCAAGGCAAGCTATTGTAATCACCCTACGCCCGTTTTCTTTCAGCGTGTATTGTGCTATGTGTGTCATCAACTGCTAGCTCATTAACATTCTAGAAATTATCTGGACAATGAATTAATCTGACTCACGTTAGCGTAAAAATAGGTGACCATGTAAAATATTAAAAAAAGACACAATTGTTACCACTTTAAGGCCTTATTTATTACTCATTCATGATAAAACTTTGCCGGAATTGTAAGCCTGACATTGTCTAGGCCAAGATTGAATTTGGGTACCTTGCTTCCCAAACCTTGGTCACCAGGTCAAATCTTTGAAAAACCTTGTTACTAATCTAAAGGCCCAATATATGACTCACACTTGATGAAACCAGGACAAAATGTTTATATGGCAGTATAAAGGTCAGGTTTGAATCTGGGTCAGGTGTAGTGATAACTAGATCACTTGGCCAAATCCTTGAACTCAGATGAGAGCACAAGGGCCATTATTAGAAAATCGCTTTACTGCCTTCGCTGTGTATACTTTGTTGACTATATCGTGTATAAGATATTAAACTCCATAATATATTCCATCTGCAAAAACATTTGATAATTGAAAAAAAAGTTTTGTTAGTAATGATTGTGAGTGAATATGTAAATAATATTGCTTAAAGCTAGTACCTTTGAAATAAAGAGCAATTGCATACGAAATATTTAGAGTAATAAGATTATGAATGATTATGACGTGGTTATCATTCACAATTTTATTGTATTATATCCGGTTTTCGTCGTTATATCATATAAAGATAGTGTATTGTTGTTAGAATTTGTACTAATCACGAAGTCAATCAAAGCCATAAGGAACTTCTATCTTTCAAATGTTGTAGTTTTTGTATTTCATAAATTAAAATCACCGTTTAGAGTCCCTCTTATGTTTTTGTTCCGAATGGATAGACAATATGTTTAATGGGGAACATATTTAAAGCTGAATGAATAACATCATCCTACCCATTGTTGGTCAGTCATTGTAAGCAGGGATTACATATAAAAACTCAATTTATAACTACCGAGTAGTTTATTTTTAGCGTCAATAATTGAATGCACGTTAATATTTCTGGTATATATTGATAAATTGATAATGTGAAACAATACTACCATTCTTGAAGGAATGTGAAAATTATGTCAAGAATAGTGTGATTCACCTGCAGAATGTTGTCAATTTGTTCTTTAAACTTTGCATCAAACCAAGTCTTGAGCTATCTACCTTGTTTCAAGATAAACACTTAAACGCGTCATTGCATCTTTTCTTTAAGTGTGATGTACACGAACACAGTTCACTTGATTAACTGCGTGAATTTGTATCTGGGTATAGATCAGTACATAGAGAATAACAGGTTACTGCCATGTAGTTGTGTAATCTATAAGGTATAAAGGCGAAGAAAAAAAGTGAAAGGCGAGGCTTGCCGAGTGGTTGTTATATACGTGCCGAGCTTTTTTATGTTTATTATAAATTCAAGTGAGGATTTTTAAAGAAATCATGAAATATAATCAAGCTGAATTTAAAAAACAACAACAATAACATGAATATGTTTATGACGTTTGATTTGTTTACCAAGACGTCATGAGCACTTTCGGTTATTTTTTTTTAAATGTGTGTGTAGCATTTTGTGTCTACAATATAAAACAAATTGGTATCAAATTGTTTGTGTTGTTAAGTAGTAATATGACCTGCGTCGAAGCATTGACTCATATAACAACTTCCGGTATACGTAATAAAAAAACTTATCATGTATGAAAAAAAGAGAACAACAGGTTAAAAGGCTAAGAATAAATAAATGGCGAGGCTTGCCGAGCCGGTTTTTATTTGTGTCGAGCCTGGTATTTTACATAACGATAAGTAACCTATTTTTGTTTATCATAACTATACGCCGCCTTTATGAACGAATTAGTAAAAAAACTACCGCTCTGCACCTCTTGAGGGAAATATTTGTAAAATAAGTTTGAGCAGGTTTGATGATTTTTGTGTATTGAATGAACTACATCTTTGTATCAATTCGTTTGACTTGTTGAATCTGTTTCATTTCTTCCGAAATTGAATACTTTACATTTGATTTCGAGTGATATGTCGTACCTCTATATATTGACTGCGCCTCTTTATCTCTTTATCATACCACTATATATAATTTATCACACCTGCGTTGATATCGGCTTCATACAAAGGTGCCTGTTTTATTAAAACACAATATCAGAAATTGTTCAGTTGGTGAATGTGTATAGGTTAGCCTATAACGCTTCCAAATCAGGCATTGGTACCACTCCAAGCGCCTTAGATAAATATAATTATATGAGCCGCGCTCTGTGAAAAGGGGGTTTAACGCATTTGCGTTAAGTGATACTTTCCGCCTTACCTTGGTTTTTCCTAAGAAAAGACTTTCTTTACACAAACAATATCATAAGGGCGGAAAGTGTCGTCACTGATTAGCCTGTGCCGACTGCACAGGTTTAATCTGGGACGATACTTTACACACATGAATTAAACGCTCTTTTTACAGAGCACGGCTCATTTGTTCTGTTGCGTCTATTCTGACAAGCATTGTTTGTTATGATTTTAGAAGCATGAATGTTTTTGGTTTATTTTATTATCTCATTTTTTCTTTTGTTTAAAATGATGTACATTTAGAGTTGCTGTGTGTATAAAAATATTATATGCGATTGTTTTATGTTCATTGTCATTTAAATACTATGTTATAAGTTTGTGTTTCTTTTTTTCTAATTTGCTACTGGAATTTTCTATTTGCTTATATATTGTCTAAATAATACATGCTTGTATTCGTTCATTGAACTAAAAATTATTTTCTGCATAATCGTATTATTTTATGTATCCTTATACTCGCAAGCTTTAGTTTGGCCTGTGTACCTACCCCAAGTTATATTTTGGATATGTGTTACCAATAAAGTAATTGCATGTATTATGATTACTAAGCATTTACTTTTAACTGTATATTTTTCTGGTCCGGATTTACGAATGCTGGTGTTGCTACGAAGCGTATACCGGCACATCACATATACATTAAACTGATTGACAGACGTCAAAACTCACTCACAGTTCTGCCAATCATGCAGGCAAGCGATTTAAACAAATGGCTTAAAAAGGTATTGGTAAATGTAATAGGGCGCCATATACACAAAGAGGACTCTTACCATTGAGGGATATATAATAACTCATCAACTCAACTTAGATATGACGTAACCAAGATGACACACTTGTCTCTGCTTATATCGTTGGATTATAATTACTCAACTACATGGACTCATGAGCGTTGTATGATCAGATAACGATTTATTGCATATCGTACGGAGGTTCCGGAGATAATATATTATCGAAACTATCGTAAAATCGTGTCTTTGTCATATATATTAATCGTAATCGTCAACGTACTGTCATGTACAGAATCATAATCAAGCTCACAATTAACTTTGCACGACCTTGTGTAGTGCCAAGATTGTGTATCCTCGTGTATTTAATAATTTAATAGACTTGTTTCAGACTTAAAAAATACAATTTTAGATATTTTATCACAAGTTCCACAATTTAAAAAACTGTAAATAAGCCAACGAAGTAACACAAATATCGCAGACTCATCCTGTTATTGTGTTGGATGAAACATTTAAAATCGGCGGCCGTCCTAGCAAAGCTTTACATGAATACCATATTTTATTAAACGAGTTCAGGAATTTTGTTAGTAAGCGAGCCTTTGTCGATCTTACTTACGAATTTCCTGGACGAGTTTAGTTAAAATATCGTATGATATGACAACGAGTGTAAGATCTTTTTTATCACATTACGGAATCCGGATAGGGCCAAGTTGAGTGTCGCGTGTCAACCTTCGAGGTCGACACACGACATTCTCGCGGCATTCTCTCGACGCTCAATACGACGCGCGACAATCATGCGACAATCAATATTTGATTGTCGCATATCGCGCTGGGTTTTAGAAAAAAAAATCGCAGAAAATCTTGACTGTCGACTGATTTGTCGCGCGTCGTATTTAGCGTCGAGAGAATGTCGCGAGAATATCGTGTGTCGACGTTCAAGCGCGACACTCGACATTCTCGCGACATTCTCTCCACGCACGACAAATCAGTCGATAGTCAATATGATATATCGCGAGAATGTCGCCTGTCGACATAAAATAACTAGGTCGACAAACGACATTCTCTCGACGCTCAATACGACGCGCGACAAATTAGTCGACATTCAAGATTGACTGTCGACTGATTTGTCATGCGTCGAGAGAGCATCGAGAGAATGTCGTGTGTCGATCGGTGTGGGAGTAATTTTTTAATCTGCAAGCAAGGTGTTATAGTAACTTTTTTAGCATGAGTAAAAATAGCGGCATCTAGTAGCAGCAATAACAGCAGCAGCAGCAGCAGCAGCAGTAGCAGCAGCAGTAGCAGCAGCAGCAGTAGCAGCAGCAGTAGCAGCAGCAGCAGTAGCAGTATCAGTAGTAGCAGTATTAGTAGTTGTTGTAGTAGTAGTAGTAGCTGCTGTAGAAGCAGAAGCAGCAGTAGCAGCAGCAGCAGTAGAAGCAGCAGCAGTAGCAGCAGTAGCAGTAGTATAAGTTGTTGTAGTAGTAGCTGCAGAAGAAGCAGTAGCAGCATTAGCAGCAGCATCAGTATCATCAGCAATAGAAGCAGCAGCAGCAGTAGCAGCAGCAGCAGTAGCAGCAGCAGCAGTAGCAGCAGCAGCAGTAGCAGAAGTAGCAGCAATAGCAGTAGTAAAAGTATTAGTAGTTGATGTAGTAGTAGTAGTAGTAGCTGCAGTAGAAGCAGTAACAGCAACATCAGTAGCAACAGTAGCAGCAGAAGAAGTAGCAGTATCAGAAGTAGCGGCAATAGTAGCAGCAATGGCAGTATTAGTAGTTGTAGTAGTTGTAGTAGTAGCTGCAGTAGAAGCAAAAGCAGCAGTAGCAGCAGCATCAGTAGCAGCAGTATCAGCAGCAGCATTAGCAGTAGTAGTAGTTGTTGTTGTAGTAGTAGTAGAAGCTGCAGTAGAAGCATTAGCAGCATAAGCATCAGTATCAGCAGCAGGAGTAGCAGCAGCAGCAGTAGCAGCAGCAGCAGCAGTAGCAGTAGCAGCAGCAGCAGCAGCAGCAGCAGCAGCAGTAGCAGCAGTAGAAGCAGTAGCAGCAGTAGTAGAAGTAATAGTATTAGTAGTTGTTGTCGTAGTAGTAGTAAAAGCTGCAGTAGAAGCAGTAACAGCAGCATCAGTAGCAACAGTAGCATCAGTAGAAGCAGCAGCATCAGTAGCAGCTAAAGCAGTAGCAACAGTAGTAACAGTAGCAGCTGTAGCAGGAGTAACAGCAGTACCAGCAGTAGCAGGAGTAGCATCAGTAGCAACAGTAGCAGCAGTAGCAGCAGCAGCAGTAGCAGCAGCAGTAGTAGCAGTAGCAGCTGTAACAGGAGTAGCAGTAGTAGCAGATGTAGCAGCAGTAGTAGTAGTTGTTGTAGTAGTAGTAGTAGTAGCAATAGATGTAGTAGTAGTAGTAGAATAAGAAGTAGTAGTAGTAGTAGTAGTAGTAGTAGTAGTAGTAGTAGTAGTAGTAGTAGTAGTAGTAGTAGTAGTAGTAGTAGTAGTAGTAGTAGTAGTAGTAGTAGTAGTAGTAGTAGAAGTAGTAGTATTAGTAGTAGCGGTAGTGTTAGTGATACTGGTAGTAGTGGTAGTGGTAGTAGTTTTTGTAGTAGTAGCAGGATCAGGAGTAGTAATAGTAGCAGTAGCAGTATAGTAGCAGTTGCAGCACATGATGCAGCATGATAACATAAGTAATATACGAGCCTCGCTCTGGGAAAACAGTATTAAATGCATGTGCGTAAAGTGTCGTCCATTTGTTCTCTTGCAGTCAACGCAGGGTTATCAGGGACGGCAATTTCAACTTTTAACTTTTACTGTATTTTCGTTTTAACGTCTGACAGTGTCCCATCTGTAAGTATACTATGATGAAGGCCTAACACTGCCTGCTATATAGGTCACCTATGATTAAGGAAAACCACTGACTCATATGTAACGAAAGGTCACCTATGATGAAGGCCATGGCGACGCCAAAGTCGTTGGAGAAAGACGCGATGGACGTCGCAGTCGTCCGCTGATCCAGCGGAAACCAGACCGCTGACAGCTTTGCGGAAGCGGCATACGGAACTGACCCGCCAAACCCGATCAGAAGCGCGCCAGAATTCGACAGCCTGCAACAAATCCACAAACGTTTCTAAACAGATTAAGCAGGCCATATATTTCTTCCTCACTGGATGTATTATAGTTTAACCTTATTTACTTTTTGCGCGAGTGCTTTGTAAGCCAACGGCTTCTTGAAACGCTATCGAGTCATTTTCCTGTGTAGGCTCAGTACTCGGGATCTTTTTGGGCTTGTAAGAAACGCCTCCACGGTGAGGATCGCACCCATGACCTGTCGGTCAGTAGGCGTACTCCATATTCACTACGCCGGCGCGATTAATTGATGTTTCATAGACTCATAGAAACATACGGAGCTCACTCCGTGTGTATGGCCATGTTGGCGCCTGGCTGGCTTACTACGTCATGGTGGCGGGCTCCATGGTTATACACCGGATACGGAAGCCCAGCGCTAACAGGAAGCCGCAGATGATCAGGGAGATGCGAAGGCCTGAAATAAACCGGAAAAAACATGCATGTGAGATGCGTTCAATGAAAACTGAGCGTAATGATTGACAATTACGTAATGATTTGCGTAAAGTGTCATCCCTGATCAGCGTGTGCTGTTCTCACAGGCTAATCAGGGACGACTCTTTCCGCATTGACTGGATTTTTGTTTAGAAGAGACCTCCAGTAAAAGAAGAATTTCGTTAAGCGGAAAGTGAGCGATATGCACAGGCTAATCTGTGATGACACTTTACGCATTTAAATCCAATGAGGTAGCCTGCGGTCGTACCTTTCACATCCATGAATTAGCACACGGGTATCACGGTGACTGTGGAGGCGATGTTGCCGTAGTTGGCCAGCATGCCGATGTTGCTGTCCTGCCAATTGAACGTCACTTCCGCCGACTCCGTGATCGGACCCCACGTGTTCCAGGTGAACGCCTGTGGAAATGCAAGGCAGGGATAGGGTAGTCTTATGTGTTTGATCTGTGGGACTATGCAACAATATTTCAGTCATAAAACTTAAGTTAGTCATTTGGTACTAATCTAGCTTTATAACTACAATAAATATTTAAACACGTGTTACAGGCGACCGCCTGTGGAAAAGCATGACAGGTGTAGTGTTTTGCTATGATTTTGAAAAACAAGGCAAGGATAGGGTTTTATGGATCGTGTTGTGTTGTGGGGTTTCGCCCTATTAATTAGTATGTCTGTAATATTCAGTCATAATTATTTAACTTCTAGGCACAATATAATGACAAACAAGAAATATCTTTTAAAAAAGATATACGGCGTTGACTGTGGTTGGAGTTGGTGAAAGGAAAAGAGTTCAATGAATGAGATCAAAGATAGCGAATGTCTTTTTCTGAGCAGTTCTTAGCTGCATGACACGCAGTACGCTATGTTACGCGGAGTTTTCGCGGCTTATTTTACATTATTACATATTGCTGGTCATAAACCTGTAGATACAAAACAGTAAACCCAAAGAAGAATGGAAGTGAAATTAAAACATATGAGTCAACCGGCCACACGCGAAGTATCCGTACATATTCTAAATATTTATACGCGCGTTCTTCGAACAAATCTGTTTTAGTGTTTTGTCGGGCATTGCAATTTGATTCGATTTTAAACAGTATCGAGAATCATCGCGCTCATGCTTAATAGATTAGTCAATATTGTGGAATAATTCTTGTTAAATTAATCCAAAAAAATATTTATCATTGTATTGTTGAAAACACATTAAGAATCTATCATTGACATACCATAATTATATCGCTGAATATCTCCATTTAACATATTTCTGGTCTAAAGAAAATTCCAGTTCACCTAGTTCACGCGATAGCGTCTATATAACATAACGATTGTTTTACTGGCCGCGAACTGACCCTGACACCTTGCGGGTTGGAATGCAATGTATTTAAGTGAGGCCACGCTTCCACTGCTGGAACGACGGCTTGTTTATAACTTTATACTTTTACATGTTAAATGTTCAATTTCGAAAACAATTTAAAATGGTTTGGCCAAACAAAAATCAGGGTAGGGTAAAACGATACATTTATGAACTTAAATATACTAGAACACAAACAGGAATATGGAAGTAATTACTAAATATGAGAACAAAGCCTTTAATTATAAACGCTCTAGCGCTGGCAATCCTCTGAAAATAGAAGGTGCACGCACAAACTGTATTGATGTCGAGTGTTGAGTATAAAACTTTCAATCTATCAAGCCGTTTCATTAGAGATCAAATTGTTTCATGCTGAACACGCAGTTAAACAGTGTTACAAAGACGCGGTCATGTTTCCAATGTTCTGGTGGTATGCTCAAATCAGCCAATGGAATAAATGAAGTGTATTTATACGTGTCTAGCCGCGGGAAATTTTATTTGAATTTTATTGGACACTTACAAAGGTCAGGTAAGGTCAAAAGTGACGTTAAACAGCTACGCCGAAAAATGATCACTAACAATGTTAACAACACATAATGCATATTTTCTTATTAGAACCTTAGATTAATGTATGGGGGATAACTCATTGAGAGTTCCAAGTGTTCCCGGCGAAATCCTGTGGAAAAGCCGGTCATATATATGGTTTTGTTATGTATTTGATAATCGCTCTGTGCAAGCCAGTCTTACTCTTTCCGCCTTAACTGAGTTTTCAGTAAGAAGATACAAAAACAAAAAAAAAACGTACAGCGGCACGTGTCGCAACTGATTAGCAAGTGTGGACTGCGCAGGCTTATCTGGGAAAACACTTTACCAACATGCATTAAGCCCTGTTTTCTCAGAGCAGAGCTCATTGGGATTGTTGCGGTATTCATTCATATTTCAGTCATATTACTTCTATTAGCCATGTTCTGGCAAGATAGGTTTGTAAATACAATTATCATTTGTAATGTACCCAAATGAGTCGTAAACAATACATTGTGCAAATAGTGTTTAGAGTGTGGATGGTGTGTTATAGTCAAGGCAATACTGTCTAATTCGGCGTGAATATGTTAAAATGAATTTACTAAACGTTTGATTGCTATCTTATAAATACTCACGTTTGCAATGAAATTTGATATATTACAAGTAAAAATTGGTAAATTGAAAAAAATACTAAAATGAAATTTAAAAGTATACGGATATTTACGTTTGATTCGTTATAAACACAATTTCTTTTAATTCTTCAAGTTCTTGTTTTGGCTGACAAACGATTCATTTTTAATCTTTGAGGAAGTTAATACAATGAGCCGCGTCTTGGGAAAACTGACCTTTACTAATTCATGTGCGTAAAGTGTTGTCCGAGATAAGCTGTGCAGTACGCACATGCTCATCAGGGACGACACTTTTGACTTGATTGAAATTTCGTTTAAACGAGATTTCTTTAAAATAAATAAACGACGGAAATGTCGTCCCTGATTTGCCTGTGCGGACTTCACAGGCTTATTTGGGATGACAATTTACGCAAAAGCATAAATCCGAGTTTTCCCACAATGGACCTCATGGTACATTTTGAATTAGATTACACTATATCATACTTTCTTTTTATTAAACAGCGCAATTTTACCTGTATGAAGCTTCCAAGACTGAACACAAATATAATGTTGTCGAATCCCGCTGTTGTCGGGATCGGCTCCTGGACACTTCCGTAACCTGGGGAGCCGCTCCCGGAGACATGTTCGCTGTTTCCAAAGACGACCGCACCATGCTTCGGGACGGCGATTCCATAGCCTGCCAACCGGGAACTTCCGGCGCCTGCGTTGTCCGCCCTTCGCAAGGGTTGTCGCTCGCTGATTTTGTTCGTCGAAGCGACTGCCCACATACCCGAGAGGGACGGATGCTACTCACCGATGCACTAAGAAGCCACGGGGATCAGCAACTGTTAAAGAACATTCATTCACATCCTCTGATTTGTCTTGATTAAAGGGGCCTTTTCACAGATTTTGGCATGTTTTGAAGTTTGTCATTAAATGCTCTATATTGATAAATGTAAACATTGGATTTAAAAAGCTCCAGTAAAAAATCAAGAATAAAATTTAAAAAAAGGAAAAAAAGTAGCCCGCAGCAGGGCTCGAACCAGTGACCTCCGGAGTAAAAATCAATTAGACCGCTCGGCCATCCTGCCAAGTATGTCTGAGAGACGTATTTTATACTTTATATAAGCAATCTTCGTATTTTCACAAAATTAAACGACAACAACAGAACTCTCCAAATTATTCAATCGTTTCGCATTGCAACGCTTTATAACTTTCAGGGTTTTAAATCGTCAAAAGATGCATATAATTTCTATATTAGACCATGGTAAATGTTCAGTATTACTGTTTCCTCACACATATCCTAACTAAAACGAAAATTTGCGAATCTGTAACAACTTTTTTCAAATGTGTCAATTTACCAAAACGTGAACAGATCCCTTTAAATTCATTATTATATTTGCAGATCTCTTTTTTCCGACAATAGGGCCTTGTTAATGGTATTCAATGATCGAACATGAACCATTTGTGTGATAATCAAAATGACATATGTATAACATCGAACCTTTACCAATATACGATGTCTAGAATGTCCATATGTCCAGCTTGCTCATTTTAAAAAGCAATAAAGCGTCTAGACTTGATAACATTGTATCTAGAATACTTAAACTGTGCGGTAATACCATTGCACTGATTAAATTACTTCAATGATTATTAAACGTTTTGAGAGTGGAACTTTTCAGGACCAAATTAACACTTTCGCACAAAGGTTCAGATATCAGTCATGAAAACAAATGTGTAGGCTAATTACCTCACTCCAAACCATATAACAATCTTTGAGAAATACTTGAGAAATATTTGAGAGATACAATGCAATGAGAAACTAGATATGTTTTCTCTCAGATTTAACAACTAGGGCATGCAGATTTGTTTGTAAACAAAAGCGAGGGCATTGATGAAATACCGCGAGATAAGTCGACATACATGTTACGTACTTGATTTTGACCTTCGAATTAGGCGAACACAGATCATTAGAACTTTAAGATGGTAAAGCATCACTACACGTATCGTCTATTTTCAATGTTAAGCAATTCATAACAGACACAAGTTATAAATATAAATGGATAAAGAGATGCATTGTCAGTTCAGACTTGACGGTTATAATATATACACGATATGGTTTGTATCATCCATGTAGATCTATATAGAATATTTACCATCCATGAACGTGTTAACAAGACTTACAATGAACACAATACATGTTACCTCAAATATGTGGTGCTACAAGCGTATGCTGGCCACATGATTGTGATGATTTGGATATAAACACGAACCCTTTCTTGAATGATGGATGTCCATTTAGAAACGTATACATAGAACTCACCGCAAGAGAAATTACTTGGTCACCGCATCAAGTTTGAATGTACTGATTAAGATAAAAGTGCGTATGACCGTACAATATCGTCGAAATGGTCGGTGAGCAGGGTATTGACTTTAGAGTGTTTGAGCGGCAGGCAGTCCAATAAACACAGTGTGGTTGGTACACGCTCTTCTCACCGAGACGACCCGGGTTCAATCTCCGATCCAGTAATCATATGCTTTTGGTTAGTAGTCACAATACCGGGCAGTTGGGGTCTCCTCCGGGTACTCCGACTATCTCCTACAACACTAAAATTGACAATCTGTCAGTAACGACGAAATAGATGGATGCTGCAATTACCGGTATAACACTATTCGTCACGATGAAATAGCTGGATACTGCAATTACCGGTATAACACTATTCGTCACGACGAAATAGCTGGATACTGCAATTACCGGTATAACACTATTCGTCACAACTTTCGTGAGTCTAGTAAGCTACTTAGGTACATGTATGGGTGCGAGAACACACTCTGGATCCACCCATTATTAAACCTCATACTTCGAAATGAACACACACACGTTCAATCAGCAAGCAATTTACTACTCATCAGCGAATTTTTAAAGTTTATTTCCAGAAGAGTGTTTGGTAAGTCGAAACATCCATCCACATGGTACCGAGAGGACGTGGAGAGTATTTTCTGGAATGTGGCGAGAACGTGGGTATGTGGCGACGGTTATTTAGCCAATTACTCAAATGTTAATTAATTATGGTCCATTGACGCCAGGCATGCGTCTCTCATGTGTTATGACCTTAATTCCTTTGTAAAAAACATGATTAAAGTGGTACAAGATAAACGAAAACAGTGTCGAAATCTGTTAAAATAGCGCTGTTCAATATACTGTCCGACAATTTAGAGTCATTAATGATAGACGAAAACACGCATGTCCGAAAATTAAGAGTCACGACATAATAATTATTTTGGACAAAAAAAGGACGTGTACGAAAACTTACAGTAATTACGGTAGACGGAGATGACCTTCAAGAACATGTACGTATTGCGAACCTTATAGAGATCGCATTCACATATTAAAGACTTTAAAGAGAAACATGGTAAAGAATTCCTGGGTTCATGGTCGACTTTTTCGTGCACAGATGTTTGTGCGGCGTAACTTATGGATATGCACCGCTTACTTTGTACGCCAGTAGTCCATACAATGTAGTATTTAACTATATATGAGCCTCGCTCTGGGTAAACAGGGACTTTGTGTATGATGTCGTCGCAGATTGACCAAGCAGGGACGAAACTCAACGCTTTTAAGGTATTTTTAGTTTAATGGAGAACTAATTTTGTCCATGTATTGCTATTTCCTAGGTCTGATTGAACAGCTGCGATGTGAGCATGCAATTGTTAACGTAATCCACACCGCATATGTTTGATACCTTGGTATACAGAATTGAAAAATGAAATCCATGCAGAAATATTAGACACCTTTACAGCCTGTTCTAAAACTAGCCATAGTGAAGGATTACCTAACCCTCTGGCTACTGGTGACAGATACTTATATAACAGTTTGAGTTCAGCCGTGAACCTAGTTATCATGGAAAATTGTAGACGCTTTCAAAGAAAACTGGGCTTAGTGCGTGTGCGTTACATGTTATCCTCTCACGATGATCAGGGACATAGAGAATACTAGGTCGGTGCCGAATAAAGCAAAGTTTATTTTGCGAGGCTTAGAAAATCTGAACCACGAGCCTAGTATTCGATTTATCCCATCAATTTTCTTATTCGTAAATTATTTCTTTAAAAATCTAGAATAGAAAATCGAACTACACGGAAAATCCCAAAGTTATTTTAAGCAAACATTGTTTCATTATTTTAATCGTGCTGATCCTAATACATTACAAAAAGATCAGTAACTAACCTGTTTTCTGTTTATCATACCTCGACGTCCCCTATCTTTAAGAAACAATGAAAAAAAAACACTAAACAACTGCAGCTTTAGCGTGAAAGAACATACATTGTGTCGAATGTTGTGTTAATAATGACGTCACGAGTACGCACACTTAATATTTGTAAATAATGTTTTTTTGCTTTTTGAGTTGCATTATTTGTTTAAAATATATTACATCTTCGTATCAAATTGTTTGTTTTGTTGAATCTGATTCGATTTTACAAAAAATGATTACTTTATAGTTGATTCCGAGTAATATGACCATTCTCCGCCGCGCGTGACAGCTATATTTCAGCACTGCCGAAATAGAGGAAAATTTATTCCACAGTGGTTTATTTCGACAATGCACGTCTGATGATGGGATAAAAGACTATCCGTAAACACCGGGCTGTCGTTTAGAAGCTACCTACCATAAACGATAAATTTCGTTTAAGCTAAAAGTGTCGTCCCTGACAGAGACGTAGATAACAGAGATGTTATCTACGTCTCTGTCCCTGATTAGTCTGTGCGGACTGGAAGATTCTAATAAACTTACTACATGTAGTGTTAATCAGATCTCGGCTCACAATATTATCTATTCTTACCGCTTGTGTTGGTGTTGTTACAGACAATGATTTCAAAACGATTTTGCGAGGCACAAACCATTCATGAAATACAAACCTGTGCCAAAAACATGGATTTCAGTAATGCATTTGATATATTCTACATGTGAAAAAGTGGCGGACTTCAATAATGCACTTATTTGTATCAATCCTGATATTTATAAAAGTCTTACAGACATGTGTGATTGTGTGTATGCATATTGTTTGCCAGACATAGCTTGATGTACAAATTGGTGTAGTGTCGCCGATTCGACATGTAGATTGTACTGTGTCTAACCTGCCATAGCAAACAGCATGGACGTATATGTTGGAGCAAGTCGTATTTTACAGACTGTTTTAAGCGAAAAGGCATCAATTAAGACTCAAGTTTATTCGTCTTTGATACAGGTGTGTTTCGTCGTGAAAGCTTCTTATACGACATGTTGCACAACATGTCAATAATATACATAATTTTCTGGGTGTATGCTTCGGATAATCATTATTTTCGGACAAGAAGTGTTTTTCAGGGTCGTGATTTTTTCTCCTTACAGCTGATTTCCTCACTTTGCATGTCAAACTTGGTTTACAAATAGTAATTTAACTTAGCTTGATCTGTATAGGAATGAAGAGTTTTCAGGTAATTTGCAGGGTTCGACATTAACTTTTTTTACAGCCAGACCATCGGACCAGCTCCTCTTAAAATGTACTAGCCCGAATATGATGTCTACTAGACCATAAATGACATAACAAATAAACACAATTGTGTCGTGTAACTGTTTAATCAATTATTTATCAGTAAATAATTAGTGAACACAAGAAAGTCATTTTGATGCAAAGAGTAAAAAATAAAATAA
This sequence comes from Dreissena polymorpha, assembly GCF_020536995.1. NCBI lineage: Eukaryota > Metazoa > Mollusca > Bivalvia > Myida > Dreissenidae > Dreissena > Dreissena polymorpha. Next base: position 18,653,045 of record NC_068361.1, on the reverse strand, counting down.
AACTATTTAACAACATAATTCATAAATTGTTTGTTATAATTTCACTGTTTATCACCAGTTAAATAAATGATGTCTGTACAGCAGGTGACATTTATTCAAGGTCATCAAATTCTGGCCTTCTTGACCGCTGTGCTCCATGCAACCACAGCTCCAAGGCCCTTTTTCCAGCATAATCTTTGTCAGTTTTACCGTCGGATTCTTCTTTATTAACTTATTTGTCGGATGAAAATCCAATCTTGAACAAAGCCATTCTTTAAATAACATTCTCTCGTCTGCTACGCCAAAATGTTTACATTGATGATACCGATTGTCAATAGAAGTCGTAAAAACATGATGTAAAGTTCTAAGACACTTCAGAAAATCATTAATATTCATGACAACTTGACCAATGGAAACAAGCAATTTCTGCGGGAAGCTCTCCTTCGCGTCTAAAAATAGCGATGAATCATGTGAATTCTCCGCGTTTATTTATATACGCTAGTTTTGTTCTGATGTAAATAACGGATACGAGAGTTATTTTACACATTAAGAGAAAAAGGTTTTTGGTTAGGTATAGTTATATGAATCAGTATAGATTTGTTATGTACGACCGGTCGGACAAGCTAGCTCGCAGTTTTACTAGCCCGACCACCGATCTTACTAGACAATAGCTGTCGGACGTGCCTTAGTGTCGAACCCTGATTTGTGATTTTGTGATGAATAAACACCATGTGGTCTTTATAAACGGGGTCGCTTATTGCTATCGATAGATGCAACGTAGTAAAATAAAAGCCAACTGCTTTTGTATTACATGTCATTATCAAATCCAGTCATTCTGTATTAGGTATTCAGTATATTTTACCACCTGAACCTTAAAAACATGTCAGATTTTGTAAATCAAACAAATTGAGTGCTGACCGATACAAATTTATGTTTCACATAAATGTACTATTTTTAACTGATTTTCAGAAAAAGGTTTATGCATATGGCATCAATCTAAATTTAGAGTTAATTGATAATTGGTTAAATAAGAACAGTGCTCGAAACGTGTTATGTTTATGAAGTTCATGAACACATTAATGGTCAAAATTTGCCAAAAATTATGAGTTTTTGTAAGTAATATACATGTACTGGTTGCTGACTAATTTAAACTCAAGTGAAATGATTGATCGCTTAAGTTATCCCTCTTTTGTCAATTTCCGTCTGTTTTTATGAATTGTCCCGATTTGCACTTGAAAATTTCTGGCATGTAAGTCAACAATACAAATACTAAGATATAAAGATTCCATATTGTCAACTATTATTCCATGTAATAATACTCTTTTGATGGAAATGTTAAAAATCCAAAGAACTCTTCATAGATTTAATTCAAGGTTCATGTTAGTGACAAGGTTGGGTGTGTTAAAGCTTATGTCATAAACATTTTATCCTTCGATTTGGGGTACAGTTTTTTGTTGCACAAATAAAGCGTGATTGAAATACAAGCCTAGGGAGTATCAGTAAAATTGAGGACCAAACTTGATATTTCATGTTAGAAATGAAAGTCAGATAATGAAATTATTTTTTATGATATAGGATTTACTTTTGATCCACAACAAACTGGATTGATAATTACTTTATTTTTAAGCGCCACAAACATAGTTGAAATATTCATGGAACTTTTCATGTTTGCAGATCATATTTGTTTTCATTTATGTCATAAAACAGTAGAGACATTTGTAAAATGTCCCTGAAACACTGTAAAAATGTTTAAACAAACGTTAATGACTCTGTCACTGGTTTGATATGTTATAACATTTGACTGATACTGTAAAGTTAGAACCATGGACTAGCGTATATTTGGTTCATATGACGTTAAAAAACCATCAATATGTCACATTTAAAATTTAAAAAAAAGGAACTTAACTTGTTTTGGAAATTTTCATTCAAATGAACATTTCTGTTATAAACAACTCCACAGCCTTTAGATTCTCTATATCTCATTTATTGAGCATATAAATTTTATTATCACATGCCATACCTTGTTTCCTATGTAATATAACCATTACATATATATTTTTATCTTACACATGTGTAATATACTTTGTAAGCGTTTTCATAGGCTTAGTTTTTGTTTATTGACCAATCGCTCTTTGTTATTATGCTGAAATGACGTTGCAAGTCAAATGACATCACGAAATGTGAACAACATTTGGGTTTTATCATTATGTTTGCCTGAATATTTATTTATTTTGCTCATTTAAAAGCATGTGATAAAACAGATCTGACGCTCATTGCCATATCATACCATATTTGATTAAACTCGTCCAGGAAATTTGTTAGTACCATAAGCTTGCTTAAGGCTCCATTACAAACAAAATTCCTGAATTCGTTTAATAAAATATGGTATGATTATGGCAACTCCAAGTCTCGTGCAAGATCCTATATATGAATGATGCACATGATAGAGCTATGTATTGTAATATATACAGGATTGTTTATTTCTAGAACAAGAAAGCGCTGTATGCAGTTGTCTGTGAAGTGTTGAAGAATGCCCCCATATTGAAGCAGATTACTGGCAAGTGTGAGGGTTTCCTGCGAGACAAGCAACTTAAACATGACGAACACTTGGCCTTGGTGCTGCTGTATGAACACATGCTTGGTGGGGGAGTGCGAGGCAGATTCAAGGTACATAGAGAATTGAGGGCCATTTCAATAGCTTGTCTGCCAGTTGCAATTTAAGCAATTTATTATTTAATATTTTGTCTGCAAACATTGCAATAAAAATTGATTAAAAAAGCGTAAGTTACTTATTTATTTATTTTTGAAAACTGGTCCAGTTTTTTTTTCAGATTTCTTATTGTTCTTAATAATATATTGATTAAATTTAGCATGGCAAAGGCAGTGTACAGAGCCACAAGTGCTTGTATTTCTTTCCTATGTTCATAAGCTGGTATTCATAAGCAACAGTAAATTTCCATTTTTTATGTTATTCATATTTTCCTAAAACCAAATGAAAGCATTCAACATAAAGTTGTGCTTTTAAATGTAACTATGATACAACTATTATAGATCTAACCAGATTTATACATTATATTTGTCATGGATATTTTTAGCTCACCTGAGCACAACATGCTCTTGGTGAGCTATTGTGATCGCCTTTTGTCCGTCGTGCATCGTGCGTCGTCAACATTTACCTTGTTAACACTCTAGAGGCCACATTTATTGTCCAATCTTCATGAAACTTACTCAGAACGTGTGTCCCAATAATATCTTGGACGAGTTCGAAAATGGTTCCTGTTGATTAAAAAACATGGCCGCCAGGGTGCGTGGCAGTTTTCCTTAAATGGCTATAGTAAAACCTTGTTAACACTCTAGAAGTCACATTTATTGTCCGATTTTCATGAAACTTTGTCAGAACATGTGTCCCAATAATATCCTGGACGAGTTTTAAAATGGTTCCGGTTGGTTGAAAAACATGGCCGCCAGGGGGCGTGGCAGTTTTCCTTATATGGCTATAGTAAAACCTTGTTAACACTCTAGAAGTCACATTCTTAGTCCAATCTTCATGAAACTTTGTCAGAACATGTGTGCCAATAATATCTTGGACGAGTTCGAAAATGGTTCCGGTTGGTTGAAAAACATGGCCGCAAGGGGGCGTTGCAGTGTTCCTTATATGGCTATAGTAAAACCTTGTTAACACTCTAGAAGTCACATTTTTAGTCCAATCTTTATGAAACTTGGTCAAAACATGTGTCCCAATAATATCTTGGAAGAGTTCGACAATGGTTTCAGTTGAATGAAAAACTTGGCCGCCATGGGGCGGGGCAGTTTTCCTTATATGGCTTTACTGTATGGTAAAACCTTGTTAACACTCTAGAAGTCACATTTGTGGTCCAATGCTCATGAAACTTGGTCAGAATATTTGAACTAATAATAACTGGGCTAAGTTCAAAAATGGTTGAGATCAGTTAAAAAACATGGCCGCAAGGGGGCGTGGCATTTTTCCTTAAATGGCTATTTACTACAAAACCTTGTTAACTCTCTAGAAGTCACATTTATTATCTAATCTTTATGAAACTTGATTGTTCTAACAATAGCTTGAGTGAGTTTGAAAATGGTTATGGTTTGTTGAAAAACATGGTCGCCAGGGGGGCAGCTGTCCTTATATGGCTTTAGTGAAAACTTGTTGACACTATATTAGCCACATTTATTGGCCAATCTTCATGAAACTTGGTCAGAACATTTGTCCCAATGAAATTTTGCCAGAGATTGAAGCTGGGTCATATGAGCTCAAAATCTTGGTCACAAGGTCAAATATAAAAAAGTCACTTTTTTGGTCCAAAATAATCTTCATGAATCAGCTTGCATTTTTTTCAGAATAGTCTAGTTCCTTTGGCTCTCAGGTGAGCGCCTTAGGGCCTGATGGCCCTCTTGTTTGACTTGCATGTCTGTGTGTAAGCATACACTTGTAATGTTAATTCTCAGTTTGATGACTTAATTGCTTGTCAAAAAAAAGGTTGCATGACTTGGCTGCATCACGCAGTGTGGTTGAATGACTTTGCATGTACGCAGTGTTCTTCAGAAGTATTGTTAGCCAGCAACTTTACAGGTTACTTACAATCTTGGCCCCCAAATTATAAATTAAAAAATGCCTGTTTTAGTTCTCAGTTGTTGACTACTTCAAAAATATGCCTAGCTACTCAATTGTTTATTGAAAACTCTAACATAAGGTGACCGTTGATGTTGAAATTCAGGTGATTATTATCTCAAACAGCTCTTAACAAACACACAACCTGAAGGTAATGTACATGTAAATATAATTGATTATAGACAGATCAGGATTTAACCTTGCTATTTTAATGGGAGTCTAGAAAGCAAAAGTTTGCAAGAAAACATGTTTCAAAGTTCTTTTTTCTTAATGTTTCAAAGTAATTCAAGGTTTTCATATAACAATACATAAAGTAGGCCAAACTCCCAAGTGGACTAAGTAAGCATACAGTTAATCAAACCGCATTATACAAATGAATAGTTGAGTTGAACCCTGTTAGAGGGAGGCATTTTCCTGAGCTGAGATGGTTTTTATGCCCCAGGTAGGGTGGCATATAGCAGTTGAACTGTCAGTCCGTCTGTCTGTCTGTGTGTCCGTCCGAAAACTTTAACATTGGCCATAACTGTTGCAATATTGAAGATAGCAACTTGATATTTGGCATGCATGTGTATCGCATGAAGCTGCACATTTTGAGTGTTGAAAGGTCAAGGTCATCCTTCAAGGTCAAATGTCACAAAACTAAATCCAAGGGAAGTAACAAGCTTTTATGGGAGATAATTTCTATTATATATCATTTGGCAGGTACAGATCAATTTCAAAAGGGAAGTAATATTTTTTTAAAGGATATAATAAAAAACAAATTTTAAGGTCAAGGTCATCCTTCAAGGTCAAAAGTCAAAAAATACAATCCAAGGGAAGTAATTAGCTATAAAAGGGAGATAATTTCTAAACGTGCCAAATTATATATTGAAATTTTATTTTAAAGCAGCGCAATAGTAGGCATTGCGTTTCTGACGAACACATTTCTTGTTACCCCTACTTTTATATTCAAGTGTGATGACTTTGTAATATTGCTTATGGTTTTAATATTTTTGACATTAGTGGAAGGGTCTATTTTTCTGCTGCAGAAAATTTAAATGAGCTTATTCATGATTTGAGTGCTGGCATGGGGCTTGTTAAATTTCAGTGACTGTTTTTAGCTCACCTGAGCACAACGTGCTCATGGTGAGCTTTTGTGATCGCCTATTGTCCGTCGTCCGTTGTCCATTGTGCCGCGTCAACATTAACCTTGTTAACTCTCTAGAGGCCACAGTTATTGTCCAATCTTCATGAAATTTGGTCAGAAGATTGGTCTCAATGATATCTTTGATGAGTTTTAAAATGGTTACGTTTGCTTGAAAAACATGGCAGCCGTGGAAGGGGCATTTTTCTTATATGGCTATAAATGGTTATAGTAAAATCTTGATAACACTCTAGAGGCCACATTTATTGTCTGATCTTCATGAAACTTGGTCAGAAGATTCATCCCAATAATATCTTGGACGAGTTCCAAATTAATGCCGGTTGGTTGAAAAACATGGCCGCCAGGGGGCGGGGCATTTTTCCTTATATGGCTATAGTTAAACCTTGTAAACACTCTAGAGGCCACATTTATTTTCCGATCTTCATGAAAGTTGCTCAAAAGATTTGTCCCAATAACATCTTGGATGAGTTAAAAAATGGTAACCTTTGCTTGAAAAACATGGCTGCCAAGGGGCTGGGCAATTTTTCCTTATATGGCTATAGTAAAATCTTCTGAACACTCTAAAGGCCACATTTATTGTCCAATCTTCATGAAACTTGGTCAGAAGATTCATACCAATAATATCTTGGACTAGTTCGAAAATGATGCCGGTTGGTTGAAAAATATGACTGTCAAGGGTTGGGGCATTTTTCCTTACATGGCTATAATCAAACCTTGTTAACACTCTAGAGGCCACATTTATTTTCCGATCTTCATGAAACTTTGTCAGAAGATTTGTCCCAATAATATCTCGGATGAGTTCAAAAAATTGTTTTGGTTTCTTCAAAAACATGGCCACCAGGGGGCAGGGCATTTTTCATTATAAGGCTATACATGGCTTTTGTAAAACCTTGTTAACACTTTAGAGGCCACATTTATGGTCCAATCTTCATGAAACTTGGTCAGAAGATTCATCCTAATAATATCTTGGACGAGTTCAAAAATGATGCCGGTTGGTTGAAAAACATGGCCACCACGGGGTTGGGGCATTTTTTTCTTATATGGCTATTGTTAAACCTTGTTAACACTCTAGAGGTCACATTTATTTTCTGCTCATCATGAAACTTAGTCAGAAATGTTTTCCCATTGATATCTTGGATGAGTTCGAAAATGGGTTTGATTGCTTTAAAAACATGGCCACCAGGAGCGGGGCATTTTTCCTTATATGGCTATACATGTATATGGCTATAGTAAAACCTTGTTAACACTCTCGAGGCCACATTTATTGTCAAATCTTCATGAAATTTGGTCAGAAGATTGGTCTTAATGATATCTTGGATGAGTTAGAAAAAAATTATGTTTGCTTGAAAAACATGGCTTCCAAGGGGCGGGGCATTTTTCCTTTTTCCTTATATGGCTACTGTCCGATCTTCTTGAAACTTGGTCAGAAGATTCATCCACATAATATCTTGGACGGGTTCAAAAATGATGCAGGTTGGTTGAAAAACATGGCTGCCAGGGGGCGGGGCATTTTTCCTTATATGGCTATAGTAAAACCTTGTTAACACTCTAGAGGCCACATTTATTTTCCGATCTTCATGAAACTTGGCCAGAAGATTTGTGGCGTGTAAAAGGACCCATTTTCAATATATGACCTCAAAATTCCCAATTGAAGATTTCCAAAATAAACCAATTTTGTTATGCCCCCGGATCGAAAGATCGGGGGTATATTGTTTTTGGCCTGTCTGTCTGTCATTCATTCATTGTGTGTGTCCCAAAACTTTAACCTTGGTTAAAGTTTGATAACTTTTGCAATATTGAAGATAGCAACTTGATATTTGGCATGCATGTGTATCTCATGGAGCTGCATATTTTGAGTTGTGAAAGGTCAAGGTCATTCTTCAAGGTCAAAGATCAAATCTATGGCTTCAAAGCGGCACAATAGGGGGTGTTGTGTTTTTGACAAACACATCTCTTGTTAAGTTTCAACATTCAGTTCATCTCCGATTAAGCTCTTAAAGTTAAACCTTATTAAATGTATTCTCAATTTTAAAGCATTTGTTAGCCCAAAACACAACACTTATTTCCCAATTTACGCCGGAAAGACCCAATTTAACCAAATCCAAACGGACCCGGCCCCATTCCCAAAATGGTAAAAACAAACAACTGAGAAGGTCTCCTACACTTGACTCATGTTGAAAAAAAATTGTGACGCTTTGATAGATTTGGAACCAAGATTCAAACAAACCGTATAAAAATTTAGAGGTACTGAAGTACAGATTTATTGATTGTGCATACTAGTTTGATTCACTGCAAATGTTTCTTAGCATTTTAGTAAAACACTGCAAAATAACACAATTTCTATTGAATAAAATATATTTTTGACTTCACCTTCTGGTAACATTTCCATCAAAATGATGCAAGGCTTATAATTTGCATGAGTCAATAGGTGAGAAAAAAATGCAAAACACTTGCATAGAAAAACAGGATTCTGCTTCGACTGAAATCCATGATTGTCATATTAGTTGTTAAAATAGGTAAAGACTTACCTCATGTCTTAACTATGTTACTCATAATGATGTATTACATCATGTTTGTTTCAGCCCACAGGCCTGAAATATATATCAGACAGCATTATTTCAGGCAGATATCAATAATATAGTGGTATGGTTAAATAATTTATTACGTCATGTTTGTTTCAGCCCACAGTGTCTGCGTGAGATTCTTCAGCCCTAGACTGTTATAGAGGACCCCCACATCCCCAATGTATTGATGTTCCCACCTGGCACTGACCTGCACACACAGCCATTATACAGACTGTTATAGAGGACCCCCACATCCGCAATGTATTGATGTTCCCACCTGGCACTGACCTGCACATACAGCCATTATACATGAGTGGCTCTATAATTCTGCAGGATAAGGTTAGAACATCAGCTTAAAACCATAACCACTGATATACACATGTTAACCCCTAACCACTTATATTACGCATTTTAACTCTTTACCACTTTTAAACACATTTTAATCCTTAACTACATATATACGCACTTTAACTCTTTACCACTTTTAAACACATTTGAATTCTTAACTACATATATACGCACTTTAACTCTTTACTACTTTTAAACACATTTGAATCCATAACTACATATATACGCATTTTAACCCTTTACAACTTATATACACATTTTTACACTTTACCACTTATATACACATTTTAACCCTTTACCACTTATATATACATTTTAACCCTTTACCACTTATATACACATTTTAACCCTTTACCACTTATATACACATTTTAACCCTTTACCACTTAAATACACATTTAACCCTTTACCACTTATATACACATTTTAACCCTTTACCACTTGTATGCACATTTTAACCCTTTACCACTTATATACACATTTTAACCCTTTACCACTTATATACACATTTTAACCCTTTACCACTTATATACACATTTAACCCTTTACCACTTATATACACATTTTAACCCTTTACCACTTAAATACACATTTAACCCTTTACCACTTATATACACATTTTAACCCTTTACCACTTGTATGCACATTTTAACCATTTACCACTTATATACACATTTTAACCCTTTACCACTTATATACACATTTTAACCCTTTACCACTTATATACACATTTAACCCTTACCACTTATATACACATTTTAACCCTTTACCACTTATATACACATTTTAACCCTTTACCACTTATATACACATTTTAACCCTTTACCACTTATATACACATGTTAACCCTTTACCACTTATGTACACATTTAACCCTTTACCACTTATGTACACATTTTAACCCTTTACCACTTATATACACATTTTAACCCTTTACCACTTATATACACATTTAACCCTTTACCACTTATATACACATTTAACCCTTTACCACTTATATACACATTTTAACCCTTTACCACTTATATACACATGTTAACCCTTTACCACTTATATACACATTTTAACCCTTTACCACTTATATACACATTTTAACCCTTTACCACTTATATACACATTTAACCCTTTACCACTTATATACACATTTTAACCCTTTACCACTTATATACACATTTAACCCTTAACCACTTGTGTTCTCATTTTGACACTTGTGTAGCCCCTTTGAAAAGCAATTTAATTAAAGTGCTTTTTCTTACTAGATTCAAGTTTTCAAGGCTTCATTTCCAACCCTATGATATTGATGAGCAGCAAGCACCATAAAACCTGAACAGCCTGGTTTCATATAGCCATCTTTACTTTGGTTTTAAGCAGGGAAGGATTACTGAGATTTAAAACTCTGGGTCAGGTGTCCGGTTTGGAACTTATTTAAAGTGGTTTAAAGCCGGCCGAGTTGATATTTCTCACAACAATTTGGTTTTCTCAACTGACCAGAATTGATCAATATTCGTAAGATACATTCTAAAGCTTAACTCTCCCATACTGATTTTTGCAAAAATTGTGCCAAAAAAATGCCAAAAGCATCAAAGATACGAAACTTAATCATGTACATAACGGAATCCTCAAGACTATTATTAACCTGTGACGTATACACGCCTTGGGTCACGTGAGCGCCAATTTCACGTGATTTCCACTTCGTCGCTTTTCAAAACAAAGAACAACTACTAAACCACAGGTGCTGGGCGCGTGGCCAAATCAATTAAACACTATCAATATGTCATAAAACAACATTTTCATCATTTTGACAAAAAAAAAGATATATTATTTATAAACAAGGTAGGTTTCTCTTGACACAGGAAAATCACCTACATACAACTATCGAAATATCACAGCTATGGAACATAATCCACAATCGTACAATTAACAAATACGAGAGTATTAACTTACAACACAGGTTTGTCCTTTTGTTTGCGTTATTACGTCGAAATCGTGGTAAATCGGGAATTTTTTATCGGTAATTTTTAGTCCAGCTCCATGTCGATCAGACGCACACGTTAATACGATTCTCAGTTTCAGATATTCGGTAACTCTGAGGCGCGAAACCAATAGTTGGATAAATAGTGTAAGGTGAAGGACATATCATCGTACACGATTGAAATAAACATTCAAACATAACGATTATATTAGTGTTTGGAGTGGGCAAAAGACAAATCTGTGTTGTTAGTTGATAAAGTCGTATTTGTTTATTGTACTTATGCGGTAATTTCGATACTTTTACTCTTGATAAAATCGGCACTGAACGTTTGGTCAGACAAGAGCCAACCTTAAATCATTTCTACGAGTTCGAGAAGTGTTTGCTTGTAGTTTATATTGGCAAGTAGCCGTTTGGGGTCATTGTTTTTCACAATGCAACCTTTCTCACTTTTTTTGTCAAAATGATGAAAAATGTTGTTTTATGACATATTGATAGTGTTTAAGTGACTTAGCCATGCGCCCAACTCCTGTGCTCCGATTATGTGCATTTATTTTCATGCTTCAGTCCATGCCTCGAGCGAATCACGTGGTTTTACATGTGACCCGCGCGTGTTTAAATATAGATCATTTCTGTCCATGGACAGAAATTGAAAAGCCCTATCTTTGTACTGATTTTGGGCATTTCTTGACCGATTTTGACCAAATCTTTTGCTCATCTGACATAAATATGTTCACATTTTGACTCATAATCACTTTTTGCGACACATAACACAAATGAGAAAATATACCAACATCAACTCGGCTGGCTTTAAATCTCCAATGATTTGCATAAACTATTCCAAGTTGATGGGCAGTTTTATTCCTTTGTTTCTTTTGTTGTATTTGTGTTACAAGGGACAGTTCTTTGTGTCTCTCCTGGAGACTTCCTGTGATTTTTATTAGCTCCACTGGCCAGAGGCCAGCGGGGCTGATGTCATGGTCCTGTGTCCGTCGTGTGTGCGTGTGTCCGTGCATGCGTGCGTTAACTTTTCCTTAAAACATATTCTACTCCTAAACTACTGTTCCAATTCTGATGAAATTTCACAGGAATGTTCCTGGGTTGAACCTCTTTCAAATTTGTTCAAATTATGCCCCTGGGGTCAAATTTGACCCTGCCGCGGGGGTCACAAAAAATGAAAATTTGCTTATATAAGGCCTATTTTATGAAAACTTTAAAAATCATCTCCTCCATAACTATTGGGTCTAGGGCTATCAAATTTGGTATGTAGAGACATCTACTAGTCCTCTTCCAAATTTCTTAAAATTATGCCCCTTGGGCGAAATTTGACCCTGCCCCGGGGGTCACAAAATTGAACATATGCTTATATAAGGCCTATTTTGTAAAAACTTTAAAAATCATCTTGTCCATAACCATTGGGCCTAGGGCTATCAAATTTGGTATGTAGAGACATTTATTAGTCCTCTACCAAATTTCTTCAAATTATGCCCCTCGGGTCAAATTTGACCCTGCCCCGGGAGTCACAAAATTGAACATTATAATGCTTATATAAGGCCTATTTTGTGAAAACTTTAAAAATCATCTCGTTCATAACCATTGGGCCTATAACATTTGGTATGTAGAGACATCTAATAGTCCTCTACTCAATTTCTACAAATAATGCCCCTGGGGTCAAATTTTACCCTGCCCCGGGGGTCACAAAATTGAACATATGCTTATATAAGGCCTATTTTGTGAAAACTTTAAAAATCATCTTGTCCATAACCATTGGGCCTAGGGATATCAAATTTGGTATGTAGAGACATCAAATAGTCCTCTACTAAATTTCTTCAAATTATGCCCCTGGGGTCAAATTTGACTCTGCCCCGGGGGTCACAACATTGAACATATGCTTATATTAGGCCTATTTGTGAAAACTTTAAAAATCTACTTGTCCATAACTGTATGGCATAGGGCTACCAAATTTGGTATGTAGTGACATGTAATAGTTCTCTTCTTAGTTTGTTCAAATTATGCCCTTGGGGTCAAATTTGAAACTGCCCCGGGGGTCACAAAATTGAACATATGCTTATAAAGGTCTTATTTTTGAAAACTTTACAAATCTACTTGTCCATAAACATTGGGCCTAGGGCTACCAAATTTGGTATGTAGTGACATCTTATAGTCCTTTACCAAGTTTGTTCAAATTATCCCCCTGGGGTGGGTCACCCTGCCCCTGAGGGTCACAAAATTGAACATATGCTTATATAAGGCCTATTGTGGGAAAACTTTAAAAATCTTTTTGTCCATAACAGTATGGCATAGGCTTTCTAAATTTAGTATGTAGTGACATGTAATAGTTCTCTTCTTAGTTTGTTCAAATTATTATGCCCCTGGGGTGAAATTTGAAACTGCCCCGGGGTCACAAAATTGAATATATGCTTATAAAGGGCTTATTTTGTGAAAACTTTAAAAATCTCTTGTCCATAACCATTGCGTCTAGGGCTACCAAATTTGGTATGTAGTAACATCTTTTAGTCCTCTACCAAGTTTGTTCAAATTATGCCCCTGGGGTCATATTTGACCCTGCCCTGGGGGTCACAAAATTGAACATAATCTTAAATGGAATCTATTTTGTGAAAACTTTAAAAAATCTTCTTGTCCATAAACATTGGGACTAGGGCTACCAAATTTGGTATGTAGTGAAATCTTATAGTTCTCTACCAAGTTTGTTCAAATTATGCCCCTGGGGTCAAATTTGACCCTGCCCCGGGGGATCACAAAACTGAACATATGCAAATATCAGGCCTATTTTGTGAAAACTTAAAAAAAATCTTGTCCATAACCATCCGGCCTCGGGCTAACTTATTTGGTATGTAGTGACATCTAATAGTCATCTACCAATTTTTTTAAAAATTTTATCCCTGGGGTCAAATTTGAACCTGCCCCGGAGGTCACAAAATTGAACATATGCTTACATAATGCCTTTTTTGCCTAGGGCTACACAATTTGGTATGCAGTGACATTGTATAGTCCTCCACTTAGTTTGTTCAAATTATGCCCCAGCAGTCAAATTTGACGCTGCCCTGGGGGCCACAAAATGGATAATATGCTTATATAGTGCCTATTTTGTGAAATTTTTACAAATCTACTCGTCCTTAACCATAAGGCATAGGGCTAAAATTTTGTATGTAGTGAAATCTTATAGTTCTCTACCAAGTTTGTTCAAATTATGCCCCTTGGGTCAAATTTGACCCTGCCCGAGAGGTCACAAAACTGGACATACACTTATATTGGGCCTATTTTGTAAAAACATTAAAAATTTCTTGTCAATAACCATTGGGCCTAGGGCTACCAAATTTGGTATGTAGTGACATCCAATAAACCTCTACCAAATTTGTTCAAATAATGCCTCTGGGGTCAACTTTGACCCTGCCCTGGGGGGGTCACAAAATTGAATAAACACTTATCAAGCGCCTATTTTGTGAAATCTTTAAAAATCTTCTTGTCAAAAACCTTTCAGACTATGGCTACCAAATTTGGTATGCAGTAACATCTTATAGTCCTCTACCAAGTTTGTTCAAATTATGCCCTTTGGGTCAAATTTGACCCTGACCTGCGGTTCACAAAATTGAACATTATATACGCTTATATCTTGCTTATTTTGTGAAAACTTTAAAAATATTCTTGTCCTTAACTCTAGGACCTAGGACTACCATATTTGGTATGTACATGTAAGGAGATATAGTAGTCATCTACAAAGTTTGCTCAACTTATGCCCCTGGGGTTAAATTTGACCAAGCACAGGGGTCACAAAAGTGTACATGTGCTTAAATAGGCATATATTTAAGTATTTGCACATGCAGAGAATATTTGTTTCAGCCTTTTTTCAGCAGTGGAGCGATACAGGGCCATCATGGCCCTCATGTTTATAAAAGGTTGAAAGTTTCATCCCTGATTACATGTAGCCTTGGTAGATTGCTAATCCGAGACACACTTTGTTCACACTTATTAAACCCAGTTTAAACCAGTTTTCCAAAAAGTGACTTATAATATTAAATGGCCCCACGATATTTTGAGATTCCTTTGCTGATGCAGTTTGAAGTCTATACATATGCATGCCATTGTCTTATTCTACATTTAAATGGCTATTTCTTTTGTTTAACTGTGGTATCTTGTTCAATAACTAATGAGATATTTTGAATGTTGGCATTCCTAAAAAACTGTAAAAGTTGAACTTTTTTTAGCTGAATAAGGCAAGCGGTTATTAATTTGCTTTCATTTAAGCAGAAATGTCATGTAAAATCAATGTTAAAGGTATAACAAATATATGTTAGTACTTCTTCTTTATTTCAATTAACAAGTTAAGTCATTTAAATACAGTACTAGTAGCTTAACAGGTAACTTAATTTATAACTTTTTTGTGTCCCTAATTTATTGACCAAAAATCAGATTAGCTTCACTGGTTAATAATTAATATACCAAATATCAGATAAGCAAATCTTGTTTACACTGTAGGCTAGCTGTTTTCCTGCCCATGTGCTATCCCCACTCCCTGGCTCCATGTTGATAGACTGCTGTGCTGCCCCGGGCAACAAAACCACACACCTGGCAGCCATACTAAACAACAAAGGGTGAGAAGATATTCATATCAATAAACATCAGTAAAGTCATGCTAAACAAATATGTGTGGGAATATATTTATCTTTATTAGCATTCTAATTTTTTAAGCATTGAATTAACCAAGGACTTAAACATTGCAATAGTTAAAAGTATCTGAATGTAGATTGAGAAATTGATATATATATATATATATATATATATATTTTAGCTACATAATTACATGTACTCTAAATCAAAATATATATATTTAAATAAATTAATCCATAAAAAATTAGTGTTCTTTATAGCAATAGCAGTAGCAAAAATTGCACTGCTAAATTTGGTATGGCAGGCCTTGAAGAATCCGCTCGACCGTCGCACATGCGAGTGAAGTTGATGGTCGGGCGAGAAAAGTTTGTTCAATACTCGACCGACCGGGCGAGTGCTGTTTTTCGAGTTGAGAACAAGGGCTGTTTGTAAAACATGCATGCCCCCCATATGGGCTGTCAGTTGTAGTGGCAGCCATTGTGTGATTACGTTTTTTGTCACTGTGACTTTGACCTAGTGACATGAAAATCAATAGGGGCCATCTGCCAGTCATGATCAATGTACCTATGAAGTTTCATGATCCTAGACGTAAGAATTCCTGAGTTATCATCCGGTAACTATTTTACTCTTTTGAGTCACTGTGACCTTTGACCTAGTGACCTGAAAATCAATAGGGGTCATCTGCCAGTCATGATCAATGTCCCTATGAAGTTTCATGATCCTAGGCACAAGCATTCTTGAGTTATTATCCGGAAATCATTTTTCTGTTTCAAGACACTGTGACCTTGACCTCTGACCTAGTGACCTGAAAATCAATAGGGTTCATCTGCCAGTCATGATCAATAAATCTATGAAGTTTCATGAACCTTGTCGTAGATGTTCTTGAGTTATCATCCGGAATCATCTGGTGGGGAGGGAGACCCAGGACACCATACATAATATAATCTGCAAATGTGATCCTAAACTGCATCCAAGAACGAGTCACTGTGACCTTGACCTTTGACCTAGTGACCTCAAAATCAATAGGGGTCATCTGCCAGTCATGATCAATGTACCTATGAACTTTCATGATCCTAGGCCTAAGCATTCTTGAGTTATCATCCAGAAACCATCTGGTGGACTGACAGACCGACCGACCTACCTACCGACTTACCGACATGTGCAAAACAATATACCCCCTCTTCTTCGAAGGGGGGCATAAATATTAATTCAGTTCCAGAACGCCTGCCACATGGATAGAAATTGCAACAATTTTTCGAACGAACAAAAATTAGGTTTAGTACACAAAGAAACTGCACTTTCGTTTTGACAATAAAAAATGACGTCACGGGCACAGTACAAATAATTCTAGAAATCGACTGCGCTCTTTTCGTAGGTGTCAGTGCTCTTAGCTAATTGATTAAAAGTGAAAAAGCAGATAATTAAATATTTTGGTCATGCTGTGAAGAATAAAATTTCATTTTAATGTAAATATTACCAAAAAAAAATACATAACTGGTTAATTATGATACTTCCTATATTTAATTAAATATAAAGAGAAACAAAAAATATTAATAAACAGAATAATTTGTGATCAGAAGCCATAGCCAAAATTTACCATATTGTAATCATTTGTCAATCAAGCGTTACAGTCTTACGGTAAAAGTTCGTCTGAAATATTCAAACTCAGCATGAAAAGGGGTTCTTTTAAAAAAAAATAGCTGCAAGTGAAGGAGACAGGGAACAGAAAAAAAGGTCACGAAAACGAGAAGCGGAAAGTAATGAGAAAAGGAAACAGGAGCAGAAAACGTAAGGAAAGCAATAAAAATCCATCAGATAATGTAGTCAATTTGTTTGCAGTTTATTGTCACTATGTTACGTAGGTAAAAAGGTTGACCATAACTCTAACTATAATTTTTTTTTTTGATGCAGGGCGAGTAATTAAAGTGAAGGGCGAGTGGATTGTCAGGCCAACTCGCCCTGCAGGGCAAGTGGCTCTGGAAAAATTCTTCAAGGCCTGTCAGCAGGGGTTGAAGAATCCACTTGACGTCTCGAATATGCGAGTGAAGTTGACGGTCGGGCGAGTAAAATTTGTTAAATACTCGACCGACTGGGCGAGTGCTGTTTTTCAAGTTGAGAAATATAAATTCAGTTCCAGAACTCCTTCCGCATCGATACAAATTGCGAACAATTTTTCAAACGAACAAACAATACGTTATGTACACTAAAAAACTGCACTTTCGTTTTGACAATGAAAAATGACGTCACGGGTACAGTAAAAATAATTCTCGAAATCGGCTGCGCTCTTTTCGTCGTTGTCAGTTATCTTAGCTAATCGCTTAAAAGTGAATAAAACTGTTAAATATATTGATCATTCCGTGAATTTTTGATGTAAATATCAATGAAACAATAATACATCACTGGTTAATTATACTACTTCTTATATTTAATTAAAAATAAACAAAAAATAATCTTAATAAACAGAATAATTCCGAATTTCGTGATCAGAAGCCTTAGGCAAAATTTACCATATTGTAACCGTTTGTCAATCAAGCGTGTCTTTCAGTAAAAGTTCGTCTGAAATATTTAAATGGAAAAAGGGTTCTATTTTAAAATATCTGCAAGGAGGTGGCAACAGGGAACAGAAAGAATTAGAAAGGTCGTCAAAACGAGAAGGGGAAAGAATTGAGAAAAGGAAAGAGGTGCAGAAAACGTAAGGAAAGCAAATATAATCCATCAGATAATGTAGTTAATTTGTTTGCAGTTTAGTGTCACTTTGTTACTTTGTTAAGTAGGTTTAAAAGGTTCTGGTTGATCATAACTATAAATAAAGATATCTGTTTTTTAATGCAGGGCGAGTAGATTAAAGTAAAGGGCGAGTGGATTGTCAGGCCAACTCGCCCTGACGGGCGAGTGGCTCTGGAAAAATTCTTCAACCCCTGGTGTTGGGCGTTATGAAAAGGCACTTATCATATCTATTAACCTTGTGTGTACACTGCGGTGTTTTGAAAATAGAGATTAATATGTGTGGATGCAACTCTGCCGATGAGTCCATAATTACCTGTTCTTTATTGGTTTTAATGCCATTACTTTTTTATTTCAATACATTCTTATAAATATATAAATGAAGAAAATAAGAAGATGGTCTTTTGAAGAAGCATGAGAGAAGTACTTTTACCTTACTGAAAATTGTTTCTTATTGGCTTCATTTTTCTAGCTTCGGCAATGCCCCCCCCCCAACAAGGGCTCTTTCTTTGCAACAAATATTTTTTTTTACTGACAATGGTGGAGTTTCACCGGTAGGGGACCATATTGCTTGGCAATCTCTTGTTGGGCCTAGTATCATATACCGGGCTTGACAATTTGTGTGGGTGTTTTTAGGGTTTTGTTTTGCCTACATAATACTTATGTATGTCATGCATTATTACTCTAAAAAAAAGTTTTGAGTGTTTTGTTGTGCCTAGTATCATATACCGGTACTAATCTTGTAGTTATACCTGGTGGGACAATGATGGATGTTTTGAATATATTGTTGTGCCAAG
Organism: Dreissena polymorpha; assembly: GCF_020536995.1. NCBI lineage: Eukaryota > Metazoa > Mollusca > Bivalvia > Myida > Dreissenidae > Dreissena > Dreissena polymorpha. The sequence continues at coordinate 18,634,261 of NC_068361.1, read as the reverse complement.
TTCAATAATTATACAACAATGCCACGCATTTATACTATTAAAAAACTGTTTCAGAGCAAATACTTATTTCCATTGCAGAAGTATCTATGATTTGCAATTTTATAAGATGGACATGTAACACAAAATTTGGTATCTACCTCAATGAAAGATTGACATTTTTGTCAATTTTAAACTTTGGTAGAGATTGATAAGGCCCAGCATTATATAACATGCATTCTGGGAAAGCAGGGCTTAATGCATGCGGGCAAAGTGCTTCCCAGATTAGCTTGAGCAGTCTGCATAGAATAAATCAGGGAAACATTTTCTGAGTTGAAGCAATATTTTGTTAAAGGAAATCTCTTCTAAACAAACAAACATTCTTAGTGGAAAGTGTTGTCCTAGATAAGCATGTCTTCACAGAAAGTGTTGTCCTAGATAAGCATGTCCTCACAGAAAGTGTTGTCCTAGATAAGCATGTCCTCACAGAAAGTGTTGTCCTAGATAAGCATGTCTTCACAGAAAGTGTTGTCCTAGATAAGCATGTCTGCACAGAAAGTGTTGTCCTAGATATCCTATATAAGCATGTCTGCACAGGCTAATCTGGGACAGCACTCAACGAACATGCATTAAGCCCAGTTTTCCCAGAGCATGTCTCACATAACCTTGGAAATATTTCAGTTCCAAATGGAACTCATGATTGGCTACGAATTCTAGTAAAGCTCTGATTTAAAAAAATCTGTTCTTTGCGCAGGTAAAAGAGGTTTGAGCTTTATACATTAAATATCGTCATATGGGCTTTTTAGCTCACCTGAGCACAAAAATATACCAAGCATATCAATTGGTAATTATCAGTTGCTTCATATACAGATCCTGAGATTATCTGTGCTGCTTACAAAGTCAGCAAGTCAACAACAGTTTGTTTGCATCCACAGATCAGTGAGACAACCTTGGCCATGTGTACTTATCCATTTTCATCCACAGATTGGCAATGACAGGGCCTTGTATAACCTTAGCAATATGTACTTATTTGTTTACATACACAGATCGGTGAGGCACGGGCCCTTTACAACCTTGGCAACGTATATCATGCAAAGGGGAAGCAAACCGGGCGATCAGGGAACCAGGACCCCGGGGAATTCCCTGCAGAGGTCAAGGAGTGTCTGGTCAAAGCTGCTGAATACTATGAGTGAGTTGGCTGCTGGTTAATATGGCTAGTTAAACGGCACAGAAGCACAATAAAAATGGCTATATGCAACCAGCATAAAACCAGAACAGCCTGTGAGCAACTTGTAGGCTGTTCAGGTTTTATGCTGTTTGCTACTCATCAGTATCTTGCGTTTGGAAATGAAGCCTTTAAAACTCGAATCTATTTAGATGGTTCTGTTATTAGATTTGATTTTCTAGACGACTACAAAGGGTCAATATGAGTGATAAAGGGTTAAAGGGACAGGCTCACAGTTTGACAAAATATTTCTGTTGAAAAGAAATTGTATTGTAAAACTGGAATTTCTATAGTCTTATCAAAACAAAATCTGTGTGTGAAGTTGTAATGGTTGCTGATTTTGTGTGTTTTTTACATTTATCTTTGTATGCCCCCTTTAGAAGAAAAGGGGGTATATAGCTTTCGCACTGTCCGTCAGGCTGTCAGTCTGTCTGTCAGTCTGTCACACTTTTCGGTTCCGCTCTCTAATTCAAATAGTTTTAATCCGATCTTTACCAAACTTGGTCAGAAGTTGTATCTAGACAATATCTAGGTCAAGTTCGAATATGGGTCATGCCAGGTCAAAAACTAGGTCACGAGGTCACTGAGTGCATTTCAAGGATTTAGCATGGTGTCCGCTCTCTAATTGAAGAAGTTCTCATCTGATCTTGACCAAACTTGGTCAGTAGTTGTATCAGGACAATATCTAGGTCAAGTTCGAATATGGGTCATGCCGTGTCAAAAACTAGGTCACGGGGTCACTTAGTGCATTTCAAGGATTGAGCATGGTGTCCGCCCTCTAGTTTCTAAAATAACTGCCGTGCGGCTTCAAAGCGCAGTAGGGGGCATTGTGTTTCACAAACACAGCTCTTTTGTGTAATTATTATGGTATGGATTTCTATGGAGAAGACCAGCTTAAGAAATGTCAAACATAAAATCTGTGAAATGAAACTTTATTTGTAAATGAGACGTATTACGACGACACATTTTGGATGTGGATTGTTGGCAGGCAAGCTAGCTTACAGTTGTTCACTGAATGAAATATGACTACAAGTCAAACTTGTTGTCCTGTTTTTCAGGGCCAATCTAGCGATAGTCCAGGAGCTGGGTGACAGGGCAGCTCAAGGTCGCGCCTGTGGTAACCTTGGCAACACTCACTATCTCCTGGGAAACTTCAGTCAGGCAATCATCTACCATCAGGAGGTAGGGATATGGTAGAGGTGCTAGGGGCAGCTATCTAGTTGTCATTGATGGAGCCAAGCTCTGGAAAGAACGAGCTTAACGCATCTTTGTTAAGTGTCTTTCCCGGATTAGCCTGCGCAGTACGCACAGGTTAATCAGAGACAATTTTTACTCATGCATTAAGCCCGGTTTTTCCAGAACCAGGTTCATTTGGAAAAAATTATTTGCAAAGTAAAGCTTTTGAACGTTTACCAGGTACTTAGGGGCTTATTAGCATACATGACATTATTGAAATGTGCCCTATCTTCATATTCTGTTTTGTTTTTACGTGCATGAGTGTTGCAAGACAAATTACAGCATAACAGTAAGTCATTTGGATTTCTTTGATCTATTTAATCCAGTTCCAGTACAGAAAGTCATGTATTCACTATAAGAGTACTTCCATATATTCATGCATACTAAAGCTTTCTAAAGGTCAGTGTCTGGTAAGAGTTGATTTGGTATGAAAACTTATAACTGTTAGATAAAACAACAACAGTTAAAAAAACAGGAAAACAACAGCATAATTAAAAAATATAATACTTTCATGATTTTGTAGCTATATTGTATTTACATTTAAATGTTTGAATACTCTTTTGTAAGTTTAACCGTGTATTTTAAGAACGTCTCTGGTGCGTTTTAAAAGGCCATTTAAACTACATTTATTACCTAAATTATCGGAATCATGGATGCTACATATAACCGTTTGGTTTCAATGAAGTTAACAAAAAAAATCTGCTACAAGTTCATTGTCAATTTTATATTCTGGTACCATGAACGGTGTTTGAAGTGACAATGATGTAACAAACTTAACTACAGAAAAATAGTCATATACTTCATTTGAAGTCAGATAGAAAAAAAGAATAAATTGAGACACAGCTCTCTCATACAAGCCATAGTATGTATATGGATAATAGAATGTGCTTTACATATTTATGCCCCCCTTTGAAGAAGAGGGGGTATATTGCTTTGCTCATGTCGGTATGTCGGTCGGTCTGTCGGTCCGTCCACCAGGTGGTTGTCAGACGATAACTCAAGAACGCTTGGGCCTAGGATCATGAAACTTCATAGGTACATTGATCATGACTCGCAGATGACCCCTATTGATTTTGAGGTCACTAGGTCAAAGGTCAAGGTCACGGTGACCTGAAATAGTAAAATGGTTTTTGAATGATTACTCAAGAACGCCTACGCCTAGGATCATGAAACTTCATGGGTAGATTGATCATGACTTGCAGATGACCCCTATTGATTTTGAGGTCACTAGGTCAAAGGTCAAGGTCACGGTGACCCGAAATAGTAAAATGGTTTCCGGATGATAACTCAAGAACGCATACGCCTAGGATCATGAAACATCATGGATAGATTGTACATTACTCGCAGATGACCCCTATTGATTTTGAGGTCACTAGGTCAAAGGTCAAGGTCACGGTGACCCGAAATAGTAAAAAGTTTTCGGATGATAACTCAAGAACGCATACGCCTAGGATCATGAAACTTCATAGGTAGATTGATCATGACTTGCAGATGACCCCTATTGATTTTGAGGTCACAAGATCAAAGGTCAAGGTCACGGTGACCCGAAATAGTAAAATGATTTTCGGATGATAACTCAAGAACGCTTTTGCCTAGGATCATGACACTTCATAGGTACATTGATCGTGACCCGCAAATGACCCCTATTGATTTTCAGGTCACTAGGTCAAAGGTCAATGTCACAGTGACAAAAATCGTATTCACACAATGGCTGCCACTACAACGGACAGCCCATATGGGGGGCATGCATGTTTTACAAACAGCCCTTGTTATTATTGAAATACTAAAATAAAATAGATCTACCTTATAATATGAAGAAACAGATCTATCAAACATTTTAGCGAATAATGTTTCATGAACATGTTTTATTATTATTCAACTTTTAAATATCAATCTTATTGAACGCTAATTTAACTCCTTTCTCCAGTTGAATCCCACATTTGAAGAATTTGTTTTCGATCAACTGGAATTTGTTCATGTACAAACATTAAAGCGATGCCATTAAGCCGTTCCTCTTTCATAGAAGAACGTGTCCACGTTTTAAGCCTTTGCAATGCGCTAAAACTCCGCTCACATGTACAAGAACCAATACAAAATATTATTTCTTAGGTTAACATCAAATCAGCTTCCGCAAACTTGCTGTTGTAGTTCAGACAAGTTCACCATGAAAAAATTCGTGGACGATTTGTTTTTTCATTTAGAGCTTGAAAGACAATAGGGCTCTTTAAAAAAATATTTAAATGCATTAAATCAAAAGCGTTTTCAATCATAAACACATATAAAAAGGATCATTGATAGAATTTACTTAAACACGGACCTACTGGGATTCGAACCAACGCAGTGACAATATAATAGTGAGCAATGGATCCAGAGTCTGACGCCTTACCAACTGCGTCACGGGGGCATATTGCTTATCATGAGGAGTACAAATATTTATCTTAAATCAGTTAAGTTTTTGGCCATTTTTTCTATTTTCTTGTGTAACATTTTGTTTTAGCACTGCGTTTTTCTGTCAGTTGACAGTTCTATCATCAACGTTCTATCATCAACTTTATTGACTATTAAAAAGAAAAGACTTGAACTTCTTTATATCAAAAAAGTTTAATACGCGGGATATCATAATTTGAAAATTCTAATGTAAACAAAGATTCTTACCACCTGAAACGGTCCCGGATTAAACTCGACGCCGGCCATAAAGAGGAGAATTCCAATAAAGGCAAAAACGCCAACAACCCGAAGTGTGTTTAGGTCCAAAATAGACCCAGACCTGGCTGTAAAACACTGGATCCTCGCTTGGTACGTTCCGATATCCACAATGATTGTAGCATCGAAGTGTACAGTGCGACGCTTTGTTCAATATACGGATTTTCCTAATCATTTTGCTCAGCCATTTGGCATCAATTGAAGTTATTAAAATGAAATAATTATCTGCCTCAACATGAACCAATTGTACTCAATGATAATATTTGTTTGTGAATATCATAGTGCCTTAAATTGATTAAATTGCCTCAATTTCTTATATAGATTTTATTCTTTGACATAAATTTTCCTTTTTTTCCTCGTAATCTCAACATTGCTCTGCAAATTTTAGCTGAGGCAACTGCCACGGTGTGCCTCAGCGTGGCTACGGCGCTGTTGCTATTTCATAGAAATTTGGTTCTTTAAAATATATGGTAGAGAAACAGAGTGTTAATGATGCTGACTTAGAAGTATGGAGTGCATAATTGTTAGCTTGTGATGATATTACAGTCGATTGAAACTTTCGATAAATATGGAATTATAATGTGTACAACTATATTTGAAAAATAAAGTTAATATAACTTTTTTATGTTTCTTTAAACATGAAATAAAATGAAAGTGAGATTACATTGAAATCAAACAAAATGTATTTCCTGTGACGATTGTGGAGATAGTGATCATCAGTTAATAATTAATTGTGTGCTCCAAATCTTCTGTATGAGCTGCAAAATGCGAAAATGGGTCTTATGCCATATGTGGCCAGCATAGCTCCAGACCAGCCTGCTAATTTGCATTGTTTTGTCAGGAGCTACCTTGTCTGCTCTATAGCCACTCAAGGTTTGCCCAGTCTGGTCAGGAGCTACCCTGTCTGCTATCAATTCACATAATGTTTCGTGGTCTCATTCTGACCAGACTGCACAAATGCACAGGCGTTTCTGGAGCTTTGCTGTCAGCATATGACAAAAGACCCATTTTTGCATTACCCTGCTCATGTAATATCCATTGATTGGCAATGTGTCTTGTATTGTAGAGGTTAGCAATAGCCCGTGAGTTTGGTGACAAGGCTGCCGAGAGACGGGCCTACAGTAACCTAGGCAACGCCCACATATTCCTGGGAGAGTTTGAAGTAGCTGCTGAACACTATAGGTGGGTATCAGACTGAACTAAGTTGTTTATCACTCTAGCGGGGGACATATTGTTTTTGTCCTGTCTGTTGGTTTGTTTTCTTGTGTGTTGGCGTCAAACTTTAACATTTGACATAACTTTTGCAATATTGAAGATTGCAACTTGATATTTGGCATGCATGTGTATCTCATGGAGCTGCACATTTTTGAGTGGTGAAAGGTCAAGGTCATCCTTCAAGGTCAAAGGTCAAACATATGGGTCAAAATCACTTTTTTAATGTACACTTTTGCAACATTAAATATAGCAACTTGATATTTGACATGCATGTGTATCTCATGGAGCTGCACATTTTTAGTGGTGAAAGGTGAAGGTCAAGGTCATCCTTCAAGGTCAAAGTTCAAATATATGGGGACATAGTGTTTCACAAACACATCGCTTGTTTGTTTTTATGCCCCTGGTAGGGTGGCATTTAGCAGTTGAACTGTCCTTCAGTCAGTCAGTATGTCAGTCTGTCCGTCCCCCTGAAAACTTTAATGGTCATAACCTTTTAGCTCACCTGATTGCTCAGGCGAGCTTTTGTGACCGGTCATTGTCCGTCGTCCATCCGTTAACATTTGTTTGTAAACACTCTAGAGGTCACATTTATTGTCCAATCTTCATGAAACTTGGTCAGAAGATTTGTCCAAATGATATCTCGATCGAGTTCGAAACAGGGTCATGCTGGGTCAAAAACTAGGTCACTAGGTCAAAAAAAAAGAAAAAGCTTGTCAACACTGTAGAAGTCACATTTAATGCCCAATCTTCATGTAACTATGTCTAAATGTCTGTCTTAATGATATGTTGGTTGAGTTCAAAAGTGGTTCCGGTCCGTTGAAAAACATGGCCGCCAGTGGGCGGGGCAGTTTTCCTTAAATGGCTAAAGAGAAACCTTGTAAACACTCTAGAAGTCACAATTTTGGCCCATCATCATGGAAGTTAATGGAAACATTGGTTTTATTGATATGTCGGACAAGTTTGAAAATGGTCCAGATCGGTGAAAAAACATGGCCGCCAGTGGGCGGGGCATTTTTCTCTAAATGTATATAGTGAAAACATGTGAACACTCTTGAAGTCACATTTTTTGCCCATATTTCATGAAATTTGGTCAGAACATTTGTTTCCTTGATACGAGAGTTGATTTGGAAAATGGTTCTGGTCAGTTGAATAATTTATGTAGTAAAAAAAGCTTGTGAACACTCTAGAAGTCACATTTTTTGCCCAATCATCATGAAACTTGGTGAAAAGATTGGTTTTATATATATCTCAGATGAGTTTGCAAATGGTCCCGATGGGTCAATAAACATGACTGCCAGGGGGGTGGGGCAGTTTTCCTTATGTGACTTTATAGAGAGAAACCTTGTGATCGAACACTTTAGAAGTCACATATTTTTCTTAATCATCGTGAAACTTAGTCAATACATTGGTTTTATTGATTTCTTGGACAAGTTGGAAAATGGCTCAGATCGGTGAAACACACTTTTTAGCTCACCTGATTGCTCAGATGAGGTTTTAGGATTGGTCTTTGTCCGCTGTCAGTTCGTCCACATTGGTTTGTAAACACTCTAGCATTCACATTTCTCAACATTATTAATGCCATAATTATTGCCCTAAGATTGTCCAAATTTTCATTATATTATACAAAATCCTTGTAAGCAAAGTTTGATGTTTGGTAAGGGGGGTCAACTCAAAATATAGGTCACCATTTCAAATCTTACAAAAACAAAAACACTCCCTACGCCAGAGTTTTTGTCCTGTCTGTTGGTTTGTTTTCTTGTGTGTTTGCGTCAAACTTTAACATTGGCCATAACTGTTTAAATATTGAAGATAGCAACTTGATATTTGGCATGCATGTGTATCTCCTGGAGCTGAACATTTTGAGTGGTGAAAGGTCAAGGTCATCCTTCAAGGTCAAAGGTCAAAAAAGAATAATTTTCCTTTCTCCATTCAATCTCTTACTTCCTTCTCATGGAGGTGCACATTTTGTGTGGTGAAAGGTCAAGGTCATCCTTCAAGGTCAAAGGTCAAATATATGGCTACAAAGCGGCGCAATAGGGGGCATTGTGTTTCTGACAAACACATCTCTTATTGTTATTATTTTTTGGGATTTCATAAAACTGTGTGAACTTTCTCTGCAGTCAAACCGTTACCTTCTTTGGGTGTGTATTCTGAAGTTTATGAGGTCCGTTCCAACCCAGAGGCTACATTATGTGTGGACCCGCTTACCTTCTATGCTCACCATTTTGATTTTTGTCCTGTTTTTAGCTCGGAGTTTTCAGAGAAAACCCAAGGTATTGTCATAGCAAGCCCGTCGTGTCGTCCGCCGTCAGCGTCTTGCTAAAACCTTAACATTTTGTTATAGTTTTGAACATTGGCTCTTAAATCAAATTGCTTCCACCTACAACTTTGAAACTTCATATGTAGCTGCACCTTGATGAGTTCTACACGCCTCTCCCATTTTTGGGTCACTAGGTCAAAGGTCAAGGTCACTGTGATCTTTACACACATAAAAAATTCTGACAAGCTTTCATTTTTTCAAAACTGCACCCGCAGCCGAGCGTGGCACCCGTTATGCGGTGCTCTTGTAATTATTTCATAATTATGCAGGTAAGAAAATATTTTAATTGTTAGAAAAAACTCATCAGGCTACAAATTAGTTTTTCTCCTTTAGACGCACAAATCACCAAACACATATGATATTTTGCTGCATATAATTATGTTACAAATTGCCAAACATTATTATATTGTACTACCAAAAATGTTGCAAATCAACAGCCAAGCACTATTCTTGTAATTGTCCACAGAAATATATTACCAATTGCCTATTTTTCTTTAGAAAAATGTTACAAGCAAGCACATTTAGTACTTTTTTCTACAGAATAACGTTACAAACTTTTATATTTTCCTTTAAAAAAAACGTTACAAATCAAGCAAGCACTATTATTTAAAATTTTCATAGAAAGGCATTACATATTGCCAAACAAGCACTATTATTATGCCCCCCTTCGAAGAAGAGGGGGTATATTGCTTTGCTCATGTCGGTCGGTCGGTCGGTCTGTCGGTCCGTCCACCAGGTGGTTGTCAGACGATAACTCAAGAACGCTTGGGCCTAGGATCATGAAACTTCATAGGTACATTGATCATGACTCGCAGATGACCCCTATTGATTTTCAGGTCACTAGGTCATAGGTCAAGGTCACGGTGACCCAAAATAGTAAAATGGTTTTTTGAATGATAACTCAAGAACGCATACGCCTAGGATCATGAAACTTCATGGGTAGATTGATCATGACTTGCAGATGACTCTATTGATTTTGAGGTCACTAGGTCAAAGGTCAAGGTCACGGTGACCCGAAATAGTAAAATGGTTTCCGGATGATAACTCAAGAACGCATAGGCCTAGGATCATGAAACATCATGGGTAGATTGATCATGACTCGCAGATGACCCCTAATGATTTTGAGGTCACTAGGTCAAAGGTCAAGGTCACGGTGACCCGAAATAGTAAAATGGTTTTCGGATGATAACTCAAGAACACATATACCTAGGATCATGAAACTTCATAGGTAGAATGATCATGACTTGCAGATGACCCCTATTGATTTTGAGGTCACAAGGTCAAAGGTCAAGGTCACGGTGACCCGAAATAGTAAAATGATTTTCGGATGATAACTCAAGAACGCTTTTGCCTAGGATCATGACACTTCATAGGTACATTGATCGTGACCCGCAGATGACCCCAATTGATTTTCAGGTCACTAGGTCAAAGGTCAAGGTCACAGTGACAAAAATCGTATTCACACAATGGCTGCCACTACAATGGACAGCCCATATGGGGGGCATGCATGTTTTACAAACAGCCCTTGTTATATATAACCATACACAAATATTACATAGAAAAATATAAAAATTGACAAATAAAAACTGATAATATTTTTTGTAACAATTTCTAAATCAATAAGTAAAAACTATGATATTCTTCCACAGGACAACCTACAAATCACTAAGCAATCATATATTTTCCCAAGGAAAATGTTACAAAACACCAAGCAAGCAATATATATATATTATTTCTTTACACAAAAACGTTACAAATTACCAAACAAGAACTATTATTATATGTTGCAAAATGCCTGCATAACAAAGCAAGATTCTTCTTCAATTAAATTTCCTGTCATTACATTTTCCACAGAAAAAATGTTACAAATCATCAAACAAGCACTATAATTGAATTTTCCCGCAGATAAACGTTATAAATTACCAAGCAGCTGGATGATAAGGTGTTAGATGCCCAGGCTCTCTCTCAATAGTGGATATATTAAAAAAAAAACAACAATTTCCATCCAAACAATTCCCAAGGCAAATAGGAAGGGAAGTTGCATCTATTTCGTTCCAAAGAAGTAGTTTTCTGAATAAGGCTAAATACAATCCCTGATTTTATATTTCCAACAGGAAAACTTTACAAATTGCCAAACAGCTGGGTGACAAGGCGCTGGAGGCCCAGGCATGTTATAGCCTCGGGAACACATACACGCTCCTGAAGGACTATGAGCGGGCGATAGAGTTCCACATGAAGCACCTCAAGATCGCCCAGGAGCTTGAAGACCGGGTCGGGGAGGGTCGGGCGTGTTGGAGCCTCGGGAACGCCCACACGGCCCTCGGGCATAACGAGGAGGCTCTCCAGTATGCCAGCAAGCATCTCGAGATCTCTAAAGAGGTAAGCCAGGAAACTGATCATGCCCTCCTGGTGTGTACAAATTCACTATGAATCCAAAGTGAATATAATTATTGAATTTTAAAGATTCAATTTTTTTTCCCCAACATTTTTTTCACACAATGTAAAGTGAATGTCTGCTATGCACACAGAAAGCAAACAATATGTTGCAGAAATAAATGAAATAGACAATAATTTTTGTTGCGCATTGAACAAATTTCTCATTGTAAGAAAACTAACTTGAATCTTCGAAGTTTGTACCTTGAGAATTTGGAAAAATAGGATGCTTAAAAGTTAGAAAGGATGTTTGCTTCTTTGAACAGGATCTGTTTTGAAATTACGAGATCACTTTAGAGGAACAAATTTAACCAACACTTCTGGACTGTCTTTCGATTGAAGAGTCAGTTCCTTTGAATTGATATGATTCCAGTTATATAGTGTGCTTTAGACAAAGATCCTAGTTTGGTGAGCTCTGAACGGCAGAGTTATGGCCCCTGAGTTGTAAAATTGTCCTTTTCAACAAAATATTAATATCCATGTCCAACATTAAGTCAATCTAAATAATTTAATGTTAATTGCTTGAAGTATGGGGTCTAAACTGTTATTTTACAATAAGTGGTAGTTTTGTGCTTCTGGAATCAATTGATGTTGGAAGTGTATACATAGTAATTGGCCTGACCAACCGTTCATGCATTCGTTCATTAGTCCGTCTGTCTGTACAAGTTTTACCAAAATAAAGTGTTTTGTTTTCCATCAATTATGCTTTAAGACAAAGCTTTAATACTTGCATGACTTATGTCTTTGAACACTATCAACACACACATATTAACTGACCTCATTTTGACCTTGTATTCACCTACTTTTGAACACTTACTAAAGACTAATTTAGAAAGTTAAATTTCTTGGTTTACCTGAATTGACTGCATCCACACCACTTTCTGCAAGGCATGGATACTTGCATGACTATTATCTATGAACACTTTACCAAGCCAAATCACATGATCTCATTTCTAGCTCATCTATTTTTTGAAAAAAAAATTATGAGCTATTGTCATGACCTTGGTGTCGGCGTTGGCGTCGGCGTCCGGTTAAGTTTTGCGTTTAGGTCCACTTTTCTCAGAAAGTATCAATGTTATTGCATTCAAACTTGGTACACTTACTTACTATCATGAGAGGACTGGGCAGGCAAAGTTAGATAACTCTGGCGTGCATTTTGACAGAATTATGTGCCCTTTTTATACTTAGAAAATTGAAAATTTTGGTTAAGTTTTGCGTTAAGGTCCACTTTTATCAGAAAGTATCAATGCTATTGCATTCAAACTTGGTACACTTACTTACTATCATGAGGGGACTGGGCAGGCAAAGTGAGATAACTCTGGCATGCAGTTTGACATAATTATGTGCCCTTTTTATACTTAGAAAATTGAAAAAATTTGGTTAAGTTTTGTGTTTAGGTCCATTTTATTCCGTAAGTATCAAAGCTATTGCTTTCATACTTGCAACACTTACTAACTATCATAAGGGGACTGTGCAGACAAAGTAATGTAACTCTGACTGGCATTTGGACAGAATTATATGCCCTTTTTATACTTAGAAAATTGAAAATTTGGTTAAGTTTTGTGTTTAGGTCCACTTTATTCCTACAGTATCAAAGCTATTGCTTTCATACTTGCAACACTTATTAACTATCATAAGGGGACTGTGCAGGCAAAGTTATGTAACTCTGACTGGCATTTGGACGGAATTATGGGCCCTTTATACTTAGAAAATTGAAAATTTGGTTAAGTTTTGTGTTTTGGTCCACTTTACCTCCAAAGTATCATAGATATTGCTTTCATACTTGGAACACTCGCAAACTATCATAAGGGTACAGTAAAAGGACAAGTTGCATAACTCTGGTTGTCATTTTTACGGAATTATGGCCCTTTTTTGACTTAGTAACTTTGAATATATGGTTAAATTTTGTGTTTCGATCCACTTTACTTCTAAAGTATCAAGGCTATTGCTTTCAAACTTCAAATACTTTCTTGCTATCATGAGGTTACTACACCTGGAAAGTTGAATTTTACCTTGACCTTTGAATGACCTTGACTCTCAAGGTCAAATTATTAAATTTTGCTAAAATTGCCATAACTTCTTTATTTATGATTAGATTTGATTAATACTTTGACAAAACTACTCTTACCTGACATACCACAATAGACTCCACCCAAAACATCCCCCGTGCCCTCCCCCCCCCGAATCCCCCCCCCTAAATTTTTTTTTTTTTTTTTTTTTTTTTAAGATCATCTCACAAATGACCACCACACCCTCACACTATACCCCCACCCCACACCCCAATTTTTTTTTTGGAAACGGTTAAAAACACAAATATTTATTTTTATTATTTTATGTTTGAAATACATGTCCACACCCCCACACTATACACCCCTCTTCACTCCACCCCTCCCTTCTTTGTGATTGAAAATGAGAGTCCCTTCACCTTTAAAAAGAAAAATAGATGAGCGGTCTGCACCCGCAAGGTGGTGCTCGTGTGTACCTTTACATCTTATTTGTCTACTAGGCCTTATTCAAATGGGCCAATGAATCAATACTGACAAGGCTTCCACCAAGGGCATCAGTGTTTATTGGACGCAGAATATTTTTTCCCTCATTCTGGAAAACTAGGCTTCATGTATGTGCCCAAAGCGTTATCCCAGATTAGCCTGTGCAGTGGGCACAGTGCAGTGGACTAACAAGGCTAATCTGATAGGACCTTTTATGCACCTGCGTTAATCACAGTTTTTGCATAATTGAATTCACATATATATTGCTTGATGATGTGTTTTCAGATTGGAGATGAGACAGGTCAGGTGACTGCCCAGATGAACCTTGCTGACCTCAAGTCAGTGCTGGGCATCAAAGTGGGGCCAGACGAAGGTCACAGGCCCAGCCCCTTGGACCATCTGGATGTTGGAATGTGTATGTTATAGCTTGTTAACAAATCACATTCAGGGAAATCTGGGCTTAATGCACATGCCTAACACGTCCCAGATACGCCTGTGCGGTCAACAAAGGACTTTCTGCTTTTTTCTGAATTTTTTGTTATTAGGAAGTCTCTTTTAAAGAAAATCCAATCTAGTCGGAAAGTGTTATACCTGATTAGCCTGTGAGGACTGCATAGGCTGATCTGGGATGACACGTGATGCCCATGCAGTAAGTCCAGTGAAAATGGCTGTATGCAACCAGCATTATTCAAGAACAGCCAACTTTCAGGCTGTTAAGGTTTTATGCTGTTTGCTGCTCATCTCAATATCAGGGTTAGTAATGGAGCCTTTAAAAATTGGATCTAGCATGAAAAGGTGTTTAATTTAATTCGATTTTCTAATGGACTACAAATGAGTCAAAGTGCATATCTAAGTGCTAAGGGGTTAATTAACACAACTGAAGTATCAAATATATTTTTTGTTTAAAAGAATTTTTTTTTTTTAAGTATTTACAAAATTATATAAAATTGCTTATATTTTAAAATCATTGAAAATTTATTAAAATGAAACATAAAATGAAAAAAATACAATAAAATAAAATTGTTCATTGTATATTTTATATGAAATAAAAATATTACTATAATTAAATATATATATATATATATATATATATATATATATATATATATATATATATATTTACATAACATATTACATAAAAAAATGAAAAATTAAATTATTATTTTTAAATTCCAGACCGACGTACCGGCGTCTCCCAGCGACACAGCATGTAACAGATGGAGTTGATGAAGCTCACGCCGGACAAGAAAGGAGAGACAATCCCAGTACATGGCGGGGCAAGACCTAAGATACCCAAGGTGCAGAAATCCATGAACGTGGCCACATCAGAGACAATCATAGCCAAGAATCAGGCCCCTATGGTTGAGGTAAGCTGTAGTCACATCAGAGACAATCATAGCCAAGAATCAGGCCCCAATGGTTGAGGTAAGCTGTAGTCACATCAGAGACAATCATAGCCAAGAATCAGGCCCCAATGGTTGAGGTAAGTTGTAGTCACATCAGAGACAATCATAGCCAAGAATCAGGCCCCTAAGGTTGCGGTAAGCTGTAGCCACATCAGAGACAATCATAGCCAAGAATCAGGTACCTATGGTTGAGGTAAGCTGTAGTCACATCAGAGACAATCATAGCCAAGAATCAGGTACCTATGGTTGAGGTAAGCTGTGGCCACATCAAAGACAATTATAGCCAAGAATCAGACCCCAATGGTTGAGGTAAGCTGTAGCCACATCAGAGACTATCATAGCCAAGAATCAGGTACCTATGGTTGAGGTAAGCTGTAGCCACATCAGAGACAATCATAGCCAAGAACAAGGCCCCTTTGGTTGAGGTAAGCTGTAGCCACATCCGAGACAATCATAGCCAAGAATCAGGCCCCTATGGTTGAGGTAAGCTGTAACCACACCAGAGACAATCACAGCCAAGAATCAGGTCCCTATGTTTGAGGTAAGCTGTAGCCACATCAAAGACAATCAAAGCCAAGAATCAGGTCCCTATGGTTTAGGTAAGCTGTAGCCACATCAGAGACAATTAGTGCCAAGAATCAGGCCCAAATGGTTGAGGTAAGCTGTAGCCACATCATAGACTATAATAGCCAAGAATCAGGTCCCTATGGTTGAGGTAAGCTGTAGCCACATCAGAGACAATCATAGCCAAGAATCAGGCCTCTCTGATTGAGTTAAATTCTAGCCACATCAGAGACAAGCAAAGCCAAGAATCAGGTCCATATGGTTGAGGTAAGCTGTAGCCACATCATAGACAATCATAGCCAAGAATCAGGCCTCCCTGGTTGAGTTAAATTCTAGCCACATCAGAGACAAGCATAGCCAAGAATCAGGTCCATATGGTTGAGGTAAGCTGTAGCCACATCAGAGACAATCATAGCCAAGAATCAGGCCCCTATGGTTGAGGTAAGCTGTAGCCACATCAGAGACAATCATAGCCAAGGATCAGGTCCCTATGGTTGAGGTAAGCTGTAGCCACATCATAGACTATCATAGCAAAAAATCTGGCCCCTATGGTTGAGGTAAGCTGTAGCCACATCAGAGACAATCATAGCCAAGAATCAGGTACCTATGGTTGAGGTAAGCTGTAGCCACATCATAGACTATCATAGCCAAGAATCAGGTACCTATGGTTGAGGTTAGCTGAAGCCACATCAGAGACAATCATAGCCAAGAATCAGGTCCACATGGTTGAGGTAAGCTGTAGCCACATCAAAGACAATAATAGCCAAGAATCAGGTCCCTATGGTTGAGGTAAGCTGTAGCCACATCAGAGACAATCATAGCCAAGAATCATGCCCCTATGGCTAAAGTAAGCTGTAGCCACATCAGAGACAATCATAGCCAAGAACCAGGCCCCTATGGTTGAGGTAAACTGTAGCCACATTATAGACTATCATAGCCAAGAATCAGGTACCTATGGTTGAGGTAAGCTATAGCCACATCAAAGACAATAATAGCCAAGAATCAGGTCCCTATGGTTGAGGTAAGCTGTAGCCACATCAGAGACAATCAAAGCCAAGAATCAGGTCCCTATGGTTGAGGTAAGCTGTAGCCACATCATAGACAATAATAGCCAAGAATCATGTCCCTATGGTTGAGGTAAGCTGTAGCCACATCAAAGACAATAATAGCCAAGAATCATGTCCCTATGGTTGAGGTAAGCTGTATCCACATCAGAGACAATCAAAGCCAAGAATCAGGTCCATATGGTTGAGGTAAGCTGTAGCCACATCAAAGACAATAATAGCCAAGAATCAGGTCCCTATGGTTGAGGTAAGCTGTAGCCACATCAGAGATAATCATAGCCAAGAATCAGGCCCCAATGGTTGAGGTAAGCTGTAACCACACCAGAGACAATAACAGCCAAGAATCAGGTCCCTATGGTTGAGGTAAGCTGTAGCCACATCATAGACTATCATAGCCAAGAATCAGGTACCTATGGTTGAGGTTAGCTGTAGCCACATCAGAGACAATCATAGCCAAGAATCAGGTCCATATGGTTGAGGTAAGCTGTAGCCACATCAAAGACAATAATTGCCAAGAATCAGGTACCTATGGTTGAGGTAAGCTGTAGCCACATCATAGACTATAATTGCCAAGAATCAGTCCCTATGGTTGAGGTAAGCTGTAGCCACATCAAAGACAATAATAGCCAAGAATCAGGGCCCTATGTTTGAGGTAACCTGTAGCCACATCAGAGACAATCATAGCCAAGAATCAGGTCCCTATGGTTGAGGTAAGCTGTAGCTAAATCAGAGACAATCATAGCCAAGAATCAGACCCATATGGTTGAGGTAAGCTGTAGCCACATCAAAGACAATCATAGCCAGGAATCAGGCCCCTATGGTTGAGGTAAGCTGTAGCCACATCAAAGACAATCATAGCTAAGAATCAGGTCCCTTTGGTTGAGGTAAGCTGTAGCTAAATCAGAGACAATCATAGCCAAGAATCAGGTCTCTATGGTTGAGGTAAGCTGTAGTACATTGTGTATATTATAATTGGTGTAAACTTTGTCTTTCATCGATCCTTTGATAGTTATATAATTTCTTTTATTCAGACACTGTCCCCAGAAGATGATGGTTTCTTTGATCTGCTGAGCAAGTTCCAAGGTCGCCGTATCGATGAGCAGCAGTGCAGCCTCAAGTTGCCTGGGGAGAAAAATGGACTCCTGGAGTCAGAAAACAAGGAGAACAAACCCAAACTGGGTAAGTGTTGAACTGATGTTAGGCAGAAATGTGTATCTGCTTATATATGAGTCTTACTCTGGAAAAATAGGCCTTAATGCACATGCTCAAAGTGTAGACCCAGATTAGGGACGAAACTTTCTGCCTAACATTGATTTTCGCTATGAAAACAATTTCTTTCAACTAAAAAATACCATTACAGCTGAAAGTGTCGTCTCTGATAAACAGACTGCCCTGGCTAATGTTGGAAGACACTTACCGCTCATTCATTCAGCCACGTTTTCCCAGGCTTATATGGATTCATATTAGTTATTGGCACTTGTCACTTATAGATGCGTTAGCATTACAGGTGCTCTCTTTAATTAGTCCTCTACCCGTGTAACCAAACTGGACCTTAGTCCAAGTCTGTGTGTCCGACTGACCCAATCATCTGCATCCTGCAATAACTCAAAGAGTACTTTGAAGTTAATTTGAAGAAACTAAATATGTGGATAGAGAGCCACAATGGGAGCATTAGGGTTATTACAGCTACGTCTCTCAGATTAATATGGATCATATTAGAACTCAAAAATTACAGAAGCTAAATTTATGAAATTCAGTATGTGGATAAATATGGGGAAAATACACATTATTTCAGGGGGTTTTTGTCTGACAAATTTTGCGGTTTTTGGTAACATTGAAAACATAAGAAATAGGATCTTGCAAAAACTTAAAAAGTTAAGTTATCCTGCAACTGAAACAATTCCATCTGTTTATTAATTGTTTGCCCGTTAGATCTAGGACACTTATGATCCAAATGTTATAAGTTTGTCAATTATAAGAGTCATATATGATTGATAGCAGTCATTGCAGGCTGTCTACTAAGACATCAGTCATTGTCTCCTGTTTTCATCCAATTAAAAAAAAATATTTTTACTGTTTCCATACATTTGTCAAAGGAGTCAACAATAGACTGGTTCAATACCTGGTTTATCATATTAGAAACTCCAGACTGGTTTAATCATTTTAAGAGCTCACTTGACTTATTTTTAATTTGTATGCCCCTGAAGGAGGGCATATAGTGATCGGACCGTCCGTCAGTCTGTCTGTCTTTTCCGTCACACTTTGTGTTTAGGTTTCTCAAAATGCTCATAACTTCTATGTCCCTTGAGATATAACCTTCATATTTGGTATGCATGTGTATATGGACAAGGCCTTTCCATACTCTCAAAAATTTAGACCCCTGTGACCTTGACATTGAACTTAGGGTCTGCGTTTAGGTTTCAAAATCTGCGTTTAGGTTTCGAAAAATGCTCATAACTTCTATTTCCCTTGAGATATAACCTTCATATTTGGTATGCATGTGTATATGGACAAGGCCTTTCCATAGGCTTAACAATTTTGACCCCGGTGACCTTGACCTTGAACTTAGGGTCCGCGTTTAGGTTTGGAAATCTGCGTTTAGGTTTCGAAATATGCTCATAACTTCTCTGTCCCTTGAGATATAACCTTTATATTTGGTATGCATGTGTATATGGGCAAGACCTTTCCATACGCACACAAATTTTGTGACCTTGACCTTGAGCTTAGGGTCCGCGTTAAGGTTTCGAAATCTGCATGTAGGTTTCAAAAAATGCTCATAACTTCTATGTCCCTTGAGATATAACCTTCATATTTGGTATGCATGTGTATATGGACAAGGCCTTTCCATAGGCACATACATTTTTACCCCTGTGACCTTTACCTTAAACTTAGGGTCCTCGTTTAGGTTTTGAAATCTGCGTTTAGGTTTCGAAAAATGCTCATAACTTCTATCAAAGCGTTTATAGGGGGCATATGTCATCCTATGGTGACAGCTCTTGTTCCCTCTATTTTTATGCCCCCGAAGGAGGGCATATAGTGATCGGACCTTCCGTCTGTCCATCTGTCTTTCCGTCACACTTTGCGTTTAGTTTTCTGCGTTTAGGTTTCAAAAAATGCTCATAACTTCTATGTCCGTTCAGATAGCAACTTGATATTTGGCATGCATGTGTATCTCATGGAGCTGCACATTTTGAGTGATGAAAAGTCAAGGTCAAGGCCATCCTTACAAATCCAAGGGAAGTAATAAGCTTCAAAGGGAGATGATTATCTGTACCTGCCAAATGATAAAAAAACAAGTTTTGGCCCTGTCTGTTGGTTGGTTGGTTTGTGTGTTTGTTTGCTCCAACTTTAACATATTCCATAACTTTTGCAATATTGAAGATAGCAACTTCATATTTGGCATGCATGTGTATCTCATGGAGCTGCACATTTTGAGCGGTGGAAAATTTGAGGTCAAGGTCATCCTTCAAGGTCAAAGGTCAAATATATGGGTCAAAATCGTTCATTTAATGTACACTTTTGCAATATTGAAGATAGCAACTTGATATTTGGCATGCATGTGTATCCCATTGAGCTGCACATTTTGAGTGGTGAAAGGTCAAGGTCATCCTTCAAGGGCAAAGGTCAAATCTATGGGGACATAGCGTTTCACAAACACATTTCTTGTTTTCTATTATCTATTATTTTCATTATTTAATTGGTTGATATTTTTTTCCTCTATTGATTGATGTATACACCTATAGTGACTGGTTTACCATTTTCCTTGTCCTTGACTTATTATTAGACTGGTTCATCATTTTACTTGTGTATTATTTTCTGATATTAGGCTGTTTATAATGTTCTCTCTTGACTGTTTTGTGATATTCTCCTAACATGACTGGTTTAGATCTCACCACATTGTCTACCCCAGACATTGTTTTATTATATTCTCCCAACTTTAATAGTTCACATCAAACCGCAGTGTCTACCCCAGAAATTATTTTATTATATTTTCCATATGTGACTGGTTGACATCATACCGCAGTGTTTATGCCAGACAGCAATATTTTATTATATTCTCCTAACCATATTGGTTGATATCTCTCCAAAGTGTCCACCCCAGACAGCGAGAACTTTCTGGACATGGTGGCAGGCATTCAGGGGTTACGCATGAACGACCAGCGAGCCTCACTACCGCAGTTTCCAGGTCTCAACTCCCAAGCCGTTATCAACCAATACCTCCGAGAGAGAAACGTTAACGACGTACCAGACGACAGCTTCTTTGAAATGCTCATGCGTTGTCAGGTAAAAATGTGATGTGACCTCTTTTTTTGTTCATTAAACAGGAGTTTCTAATGAGTTTCCGAGGAGAAAATGGCATGATGCAGAGCATTTTTGTTGATTATGTGGTTAATATTAAGAGCATAATAGCTGATTGCCACCCTGTTGTTTTCCTACCACTGTCATGTAATATGTTAGATGGAATGTACACTTTTGATTACTGTATTATCACTTACTTTGCAAATGACTTCATGATATGTCTATAAAATATAATAACATGATTATGACTGATAGTGTTCTATGAACAAATCGTAATAAATTTCTGATCTGTACTGTTATGTTCTGGTTAAGTTTAAGAAATGGTCATACAAGCTGTCAGATGAATATTTCTTAATGAATTTCTACATATTAAAGCTAAACAAACAGTCTTTATCTTTTCTAAACCAGTAATATGCATTATATTTAATGGGTGAGCCAACCTTTTGTGTGTTATACACGCTCACCCTCCCCCATCCCTTCAAGAGTGTTTTCTAGGAATCCAGAAAAAAATTCATTTAAAATGTTTGTTGACATTTGCCTGTTATATGCAGCCGCCACCCTTATCCCCCCCCCCTCCCCCCCACACACACGTCTATAAAAGTGTTTGTATGGGTCCTAAAAAAAATAATTAAAACCCGGTATATTTTGCAGGGATCCCGGATTGATGATCAGCGTAGTGCCCTACCACACAACCGCCCCGCCCCAACCGTCCCAGACGAAGATTTCTTCGGGCTGATCCAGAAGGTCCAGTCTAGCCGTCTGGAGGAGCAGAGAACCAGTCTAACCCGATAAGGATGAAATCTCGCCTCCCCAACAGGCCTCCGTGAAGAAGAAAAGAAATAATGACTAGTCTAGTTAAGTCCCATATGAGCGAGCAAGGAATCAGGGGATTAGGCTTCAGGGGTGGCGAAATCTCAAAAAACTAAACTTGTCCACGGACAACCATTTAGGAAATTTAACTTGTCCGTTGCTGAACAACACTTGTCCGTTAATGTTTATATAAATTATAAACGCATTTATTGATTAATGTAAAATTCTGTGGAATATACCAAAATGAGTATGATTTTCTTATTTGTTTATAGTTGTATTTCAATAGTACATTCATTATAGCAGTATATATAAACAATATAAAGACTTTCTAAAACTTTTAATCTTGCAAAGCTAGTGTAATTAAAACATGTGTTGAACATAGTACATCGTAATCTTAACAAATTAAACTAGTCCAATATGTGGACCTCATCAGACCAGGGCTCGAAATTAACACTCGCACACTCGCAAAATGCGAGTGAAAAATACTGATTGCGAGTTAAGTTTAAGCCACTAGTATTTTTTTGCGAGGTAAAGAAATAGTGGGAAAAAAACTAGTAATATAAAATGCACTCAACGTCATGAACGCTAAACCGTAGGTCAATTTATAGAACGTCTATGTATGCAGAAGCGCGCACCTTGTATGTAGACTGGTATACTTATAGTACAGATACGCGGATAGTATTGGAACAAAGAACGTTAAACAGTTGACAATTCACATTTGTTCATTGAACTTGCACAGACATGGCGTCGAAGCCAAACATAATTAGTTTCATTTTGCCTACAGACGGAAATAAAAATACAAAAGATAAAGTAAAGTTAACCGGTTGATTTGTATTTTGGTGACGTCGCACTCACACCACAATATCATAGCTGATTTTTTTCAATATTTGAAAACCCATTAAAAAATATCCCAACTAACACTTAAACTTTGTTTTCTGAGTGAACACACTGCAAAATTGCGAGTCTGTTTTTGATTTTGCGAGTTGGTAATAAAGCAGCTCGCAATTTTTGCAAGTAGAAAAAAAGTTAATTTTGAGCCCTGTCAGACTGAGGCTCCGCTATGGTAGCAATTTGATTATCATCAACTGGTACATGTGTAATCATTGAAATCTGTTAGCCAAGTTTCTTGAAAAGTTCTGGTGCGTTTACTTAGATAATATTTTTTATCATAATCTTTCTTAGTTTTTTGGGAGGTGGACTGCTCAAAGCTTCGGGTTTCTGCTCCGTTGTTGAAGATTAAAAAAAAAAGTTCCATTTTTTACCATTAAAGTCGTCTTAAATACAAGGTAGACCGTGTTTTGATTATCTTACTTTTGATACTTTTTATTTCCGTCTGATTGTAAAAATAAAGAAACCAGTCTGTACACTGTCTAACAGTCGGGCCAAATTTTAAAATGCGGCATGCTCCTGGTCTCTTATAGAATTAGGGAGATCACTGCGCAGGAGAGTGCCCGTATTAAACTTGATTGCTCCGCAAATAGCACTGACAATGTAATCGCATGTCAAAATCCGGTTTTGTAAACTTAATTACAGCTTTAATATAATGTATTTTTTTTTGTATACCTGGACCCGACTTTTAAAAAACTTGTTGTCCACGGACAACTTAATTGAAAAAAATCAGTTGCCCAGACAAGCAATGTACGACTCGGGCAACTCGGACATTTGATTTCGCCACCCCTGCCGGCTTTAAACTGGATCGGCTTTTTAGATGTTTTTAGATGAAATACTTGCGCTGAACCCTGGAATATAAGCTGCGTATTTAGATGAGATAGTCTTGCGCTGAACCCTTGGAATATAAACTGCGTATTTAGATAGATAGTCTTGCGCTGAACTCATGGAATATAAACTGCGTATTTAGATGAGATAGTCTTGCGCTGGAACCCATGGAATATAAACTTCTACTGGCTGGAATTGAGGGTTTTGTGCAAAATTGTATCAGATATTTAATGTATCAGTTATAATAAAAGTTTTATTCTGAAATTCTGTGAGATATTGACTGCTACTGGTCAGAAGTTCTGCATGGAGATATTGAGATTGGACGAACGGAATGAATGGTGGTCCATGGGACTCTGACTTGAAAGCCTTTGTGTGTTCACTAGTAGGCTGCTAAATATTGCTATTGCTGATATTTCTTCTACACAATCTGTCCATTCACATTCTACCTGATTGTGAGTACCTCCATTCTACAAAACGGTTACTATGGGTGGAAGTTGTTGTGGAGTTCAACATTTTTTTCATAGATCTCAATTTCGCACTGCAAATCCCTTTTCAGACTCATGTTGATTGATGACTCATAAGACTTCAATTTGAATATGGAAATCACGAAGAAAACACGCTGCTTTTAATAAGTTTAATATGTTGGTAAAGTTGTGTTAGAATTTCACTTGGAAATTCAAATGTTTCTTAGTTTTTATGCCCCCCTTCGAAGAAGAGGGGGTATATTGTTTTGACCATGTCGGTCAGTCGGTCCGTACGTCTGTCGGTCGTCCACCAGATGGTTTCCGGATGATAAGTCAAGAACGCTTAGGTCTAGGATCATGAAACTTCATACATAGATTGATCATGACTAGCAGATGACCCCATTGATTTCAGGTCACTAGGTCAAAGGTCAAGGTTACAGTGACTCGAAATAGTAAAATGGTTTCCGGATGATAACTCAAGAATGCTTAGGTCTAGGATCATGAAACTATTATAGGTACATTGATCATGACTAGCAGATGACCCTATTGATTTCAGGTCACTTGTCAAAGGTCAAGGTCACAGTGATTCTACATACTAGAAAATGTTTACGGATGATAACTCAAGAATGCTTACGCCTAGTTGTTTTTGTTTTTCTCTTTGTATCCTTTATATGTAAATGAACAGGGTTTGCTCAAAAGCCTTTGTATTTATTGTTTTATATCTCAACTTTCCCATAAAACAATTGAAATTAGCTTTTAAATCAATTGCAGAGTAGTATCGTAAGAATTATTGTAGTAATTGT